>NC_080075.1:71043345-71145845 GCF_949987535.1 Balaenoptera acutorostrata | reverse complement strand
TTCCAGAAATATGTTTATTTCTCCCCTTACACTTCATATGATAGTTTAGTGGGATAAGGAGTATTAGGTTGAAATTCATATTTTTTCAGTATTTTGAAGGTGATACTCTGTTGTCTAATGCAACTTGGCAAACTTTTTTTGTAAAGGGCCAGGTAGTAAATATTTTGGTTTTATGGGTCATACAGTCTCTTGTTGCAACTATTCAGCTCTCCTGTTGTAGTGAATAAGCAGTCGTAGACAATAAGTAAACAAATGGGTGTGGCTGTGTTCCAACAGAACGGTACAAAAATAGGCGGTGGGAGGATGTGGCTCTCAGGCCATAGTTTGCCAGCTATCATCTTGAGCTTCCACTGCTATTTAGAAGTTTCAGAGTCATTCTTTCTTCTGTTTTTGTCCTTTTCCCTGTTTTGGGAAGCTTCTTTGGAAGCTTTAGCATTTTTTCTCTTTTTTATCATTTTCTTTTTTCTTTAGAGTTTATACCATTTTTATTTCTTACTAAAATTTTAGTGGAGTTTTGGGAGGAATTGTGGTTAAACAAAATGGATCATGTTTATCTAGAAATTCATTACTCCTCTGTTTAAAAATAATTCTTCCTTATGTGTTTATTTTTAGTTAAGCCTTATCATTGTATGTCAAGATCGGAGGAGAGTCCCATCAGTACTTTGAGTAGCATGAGATTCTGAACAGGAAGGTTAACCCATACACAGTGCACACTTTGGGCTTTGAGTATATCCAGTCATTGCTTTAAATTTAGTTTTGGTTTTCCCAAATGATTTAGTTAATTAAAAAAAAAAACAAGGAGAATGACAGCTATATAGTTCATTCATTGAACGGTATTATTGTGACATTAATGACACAAATTTGAAAAATAATTCATAGTCTGCACTCATAAATATGTTTTGGTTTTCTGTTTTTTACAGTCCTTCCTATATCCACACATACAACTTTTCACAGATATAATCATAATGTAATCAAACATACAACTCAATTTTTTTCTTGATTTACTTTTCATATATTTCTATATTTCTACATAATCTTTATTGTTTTACTTATTAACAGTGATGTAATAGTTCATAAACACAGTTGATTCATTTATTCTATTGCCAAATAATTGTTTTCTCCTACTTATAGTATTGCAGTGATGAT
The DNA here is from genome assembly GCF_949987535.1 of Balaenoptera acutorostrata. Lineage (NCBI taxonomy): Eukaryota > Metazoa > Chordata > Mammalia > Artiodactyla > Balaenopteridae > Balaenoptera > Balaenoptera acutorostrata. The sequence goes on along the minus strand of NC_080075.1, from coordinate 71,144,699 downwards.
ATATTCAGGTATGCAGTCTTTTCCTCCTATTTGGATTATTTTCTCATAAATTAATTTCCAAAAGTATGATTGGGTCATAGTAGTAAACTAGAAATTGTTTTGGCTCTTGAAGTCCATTCTCCTTATAATATACAAACGTAAGTTTGTAACCTTGTTCACGCTTCTTAAGTATAAGTATTTCCTTGTAATTAATGCCATAAAGTAAATTAGGTCAGAATTTTTGTCTTCAAGTAAGATTTTACAAATTTACATCCCACGGTATAAACTAATTTATTTCTTCAAACCCTTGGCAACACTGGATGTAATCATCATCAAGCTTGAGTGCGTGTGTGTGTGTGCATGTGTGTGTATTTGGCAAGGAAAATGATTTAGAGAGAAAAATAGGAAGAAAATCTGAAAAATCAGGAGGAAGGATTGTAGAATCGGATGGAGGGAAGAATTTCAAGATTAGCAGAAAAGTAGTGTAGTTTGCACTTGTTAGCTATAAACAAAGCACTCACTTTTTGTAATCTTGAGCATTTCATCAAACCTATTTTAAAACAAGTTGTTTTAATGTATTACATTTTAGTCATAATGTGTCTTTGTTAGATTAGGTGTAAACACTGAATGGTAGTGTATAATGTACATATTATGACTTTATTTTTTCTTCTTAAATGTCTTAGCCAAATAATCTTGGTATTTATAGTCCATATTCACTATTTCTAATGTCTGTGCATACTTATATATACTGTAACTTTATGCCTGGATAAATTTCTTTTTTAATGGAATTTTATACTCCTAGCTGCAGCAAACGGGCAGCCCCCTCCCCCTGTCCCCACATACCTTCCCACACAACACACACTGTATTGTTTCTGTTGTCAGTTTTCAGAAGCTGAGGGCTAAGCCTTTGGGGAAATTATGTTTTATACTCAAAAAGATTTTTTATATCCCTACTATGTGTAAGGCACTATAGTTAGGTACATTGGGGGAATGCAGAGATGAGTATTGGATTTTGTCTTCTAAAGTCTGGAAGAGAGATAAAACATGAACATAAAAAGCTCTAATATGGGAAAAAATATGTTCTAAGGAACTATAGATAAAGTGACATGAAGAATAGTTTTTGTACTATATAGCGCAGTTATTTGCCAGTACTTAGAAATGATTATAATTCTCTTTTCCCTGAGTTTCACTTAGTGCCTCGTTATGTGCTTCTTGAATTATTGTGTATGTTGTTAGTCTTGACAACTAGATTGTAAACTCTCTGAGGGCAAGTACTGAGACGTACTATTTCTCTGTCTCTCACTACAGGGCACCTAGTAGACTCTAAAAAAGAACTTAAAGATTTATATTACTGAATGGCTGTACTTGTCCTTTTATTTGAAGTGCTTTTAATTGCTTAACACTAAAATTCTGCATTCTCTCTTAGGTATTTTTGCACCCCTTTCAAAGATAAGTAAAGCAAAAGATCGAAGGAAGAATACAGCACACACTCCTTCTACAAAAGCTGTACCTCTCATCAGGTCCCAGAAAATTGATGTAGCTCATGTAACGTCAAAAGTAAATACTGGTAGGTCAAACCAGAAAGTTTGATATCTTGTTTGTGTTTTAATTTTATCTGTGGAATGCCTTATATTTAGATTGCTTCACACTTTTTGGTTAGCTGCCTGTGAAACCTGAATTTAATAAAACCTGCAAAGTACTTGGTTTATGATTTTAATCCCTGACAAGCGTTTTTCAGATTTGTTCCTTCCTTTTTTTCCCTTCTATTTCCATACTTTTATCACCCCCAAGCTAACCTCAAAGCTAGACTTTATACCTCTGATAAGTATTTATGCAACACAACTAGCTTTATGTTTCTCCCCTATTCAAGAATTTTAGTGACTTTTTTTTATCAGAAAATGTCTCAACTCTTGAAACTGGCCATCAGAGACCTTCCTCTGGTGGAGTCTCTTACTGCTTCGCAGTTGAGCTGTGGTTTGTCACGTCTCACTGTCTTTTGTGTACATGGTTCTCACTCTTCCCTTCATACTTTGCCTCAAGCTATCTCTCTGGGCAATATTTGACTTCTGCCTGAGGTTTGAGTCATTCTTTACCTCCTTACTCACATCCTGTTTCTCCATGAAAACCTCCCTGATGACCCAGCTCACTTCGATCTCTTCATTCTCTAATTTCGTATACACTCTAATCCATACCAGCCTGTTGCTATTTGTTATCTTGGGTTTTGTCCTCTGATTGCTTTATTTGGGCAGATCTTTTATTCTGTTAGAAAAATCTTCAACTTTAAATGGACTGTGAGAGTATTTTGTACTTTCATATTCACTGTAGCACATAGCACAGAATAGGTGCTTAATAAATACTTGCTAACTCATCAGTAACGGAAGCAGAAAGGCACTCTACCACGACTAAAGGATTTTGTCTACAAATTTGGTTGGCCTTTCTGCTCTGGCCCACTGGCCTATTTGAATATCCCTGTGTTAGTACTGCACTTCATAATTACTGTAGTTTTTTTAAAAAATAAATCTTGATATCTAGTAGAGGAAAGCCTCGTATCTTTTTCTTGAACGGTGTCCTGCCTGTTTGGCCCTTATAAATCAAACTTCCGTATAAATTTTAGAATAAGTTGTTAAGTTTCTTTAAAAAAATCTGTTGAGAGAGGGATGGGGGGCTGGGCAAAATAGGTGAAGGGGATTAAGAGGCACAAACTTGTAGTTAAGAAATAAGTCACGGGGATGGAACGTACAGCATAGGGAACATGGTCAGTAATGTTGTAATAACCTTGTAGTGACAGAGGTAACTAGACTTATTGTGGTGATCAATTCATAATGTATATAAATGTCGAATCACTATGTTGTACACCTGAAGCTAATATAATATTTATGTCAACTATACTTCAATTAAAAAAAATAAAAAGGAAAAATAAATAAATAAGGTGATAAATATATCTCCAGGGTAAGAAAATATTATTTTGCAAGTACAAACTGGAATTATATCTCAAAAAAAGTGCTTGTCACAAAATTAAAGTTTTTTTTGCTCCTTAATAGAAAGTTAACTTCCAGACAGATAAATTAACAAATTATGTTAATGTTATTTTTAGTGTCAAAAAATAAAAAATAAAAATATCCGTTGAAGTTTTAGTTGGTGTTACATTTAAACCTTAAATCAATTTGAGAACTGACATCTTTACAATATTCAGTCTTTTAATTGTAAGCTTGGGATATTGCTTTATTTAATTGGGTCCTTTAAAAGTATCTCAATAAAATTTTATGATTTCTCTACAGATATTTTGTACTTGTTTTGTTAGGTCTATTCCTAGGTACTTTATACTTTTTGATGCTCTTGTAAATGGTATCCTTTTAACTTGAAACCCAGAAGTACACAGCAGATACGGAAAGAAAGCTCAAAGAGAAGCCCTCTATTTCTGGTCTGAGGAGCAGGAAAGGGGTCTCCTGCTAGACAGAAAGTGGAGGAAGTCCCTGTTTTCTTTTTTGATTGCTCTTTTTTACGTCTTTGGTTCTTTCCCACCGCAGTCCCTAGGCAGTCCTGCATGTTGTAATAGCAGCAGGGGATGGCCACGCACCTAAAACCCCAACGGAGGGGAACCCTTGTTTCTGGCCAGAGAAACTGTGGGCCCAAGAACATGGGTGGAATTCCCATTAGTTTTTCTTCTTTTTTCTTACTGCTTGGCCCCATAGGCAGAGTCAGTCTCAAAAGGTTATATGACAGGGGCTTCCCTGGTGGCGCAGTGGTTAAGAATCCGCCTGCCGATGCAGGAGTCATGGGTTTGAGCCCTGGTCTGGGAAGATCCCACATGCCACGGAGCAACTAAGCAACTAAGCAACTAAGCCACAACTACTGAGCCTGCGCTCTAGAGCCCGCGAGCCACAACTACTGACCCCGCATGCCACAACTACTGAAGCCCGTGTGCCTAGAGCCTGTGCTCCGCAACAAGAGAAGCCACCACAGTGAGAAGCCTGCACACTGCAACGAAGAGTAGCCCCCGCTCGCCGCAACTAGAGAAAGCCCGCGCGCAACAACAAAGACCCAATGCAGCCAAAAAAAAAAAGGTTATATGACAGAGCAGGGAAATTGAAGCCTAGGCATTCTACCCAGAGTATCAGGAAGGGGTGCCTCTGGGAGCAGGAAAGTGTCAAGGAGACCGTGGTGAGGAAGGAGCTCAAGAAAGTGATCTCAGAATGGTGGGCTTACTGCCAGGTTGTGTGTGCGTGCGTCTGACCACGGGCTTCGGTCTCCTGCACAGAGCACTGCCCAGGTCTCAGACTGACTACTGGGTGGCACAGCACACGAGACAGGTCCCAGATGGACTTTGGCAACTGAACTGACATTGGAGCCACAGTCACAGAAGATGTAGGAACCGCCAGCCTGAAACTGACCGCCTGCTAACTGTCGAATGCCTGCTAAAACAGAACAGAACAATCAGCACTCTCCATAGAATTTAAACAAGACCCAAAGTCCTATAAAATAATGTTCATACCGTACAGGATACAGTCCAAAATTGCTCAGAATATGAAAAACCAGGAAAATCTCACCAACTCTCAAGGAAAAAGATGATCAAAAGATGCTAACCCTGAGGTTATACAGACATTTATCAGATAAAGATTTTAAAGAATATATTATAACCCTCTAAGAATTAAGGGTGAACCCTCTTGAGACAAATGGAAAATTTCAGCAGAGACATGAAGATATAAAAAAAAGAACCAAATAATTCATGTACACACTCACACACACATGAGTACAAGTAAAACTGAGGTAATCTAAGATTGGTGGATTGTAGCAATGTCAGTATCCTGGTTGTGATTTTATGCTATAGTTTTATAAACTGTCACCTTTGGGGGAAACTGGGCAAAGTGTACAAGAGATCTCCCGATACTGTGTTTTACAACTGCATATGAATTTCCCGTTACCTCAAAAATTTCAAATAAAAGGAAAGACTCAAACGGATATTTTAGGACTGAAAAATATAACTGAAAATAAGAAATTTACTCTGTGGGTTGACTTCACAAAGTCTCTCTTCCCCAACCCCCCACCCAGTTTCTGCTCTCGTGGTTCTGGCCCTCACTCCTGGCCTCTGCTTCCAGTCTCTCCTCCTCTGGTTCCTTCTAAACTGTGCTGTCGGGTAATGTTCTTCACCTGTGACCGTTCATGCCAGTCCTCCTTTCCAAAGCCCATCAGAGGCTCATTCCTTACTGAAGAGCTCCGGTTCCTTTGCCGGCACCGTTACCCTCCAAGATTTTACTGTGGACCATCTATCCAGGTTACTTCTCCCGTGTCCCCCCAAAATCCATTTTATTCCAGCCAAGCTACTCATCCTTCTCTGACCCTGTCTTTCTTTAAGTTTTTTTTTTTTTTCTTTTTGTCCATCCGTAATGGCCACCTTCAGTTCTTTCTGATCATACCTGCAGTATTCACTGGAAGAAATCCGACCTATCTCTCAAGATCCATACTGGAATGTGATCTTCTTGATGAGGCATTAATTTATCTTTATAACCATGATTATTGTCTCCTTCTGTGCTAGGGCTTATATCAAACACGTCCTCATATTGTGGTTATTCATGTCTTTCTGCCACACCAAATTGAAAAGGTCTTCCTTTAGGGCTGGGACCATGGCTTGTTCTGTTTGTGATGCTCAGAGTGCCAAAGTCATTTCTTCACCCAGAACGCTTTGTAAGTGAGCAGAATTGGAATGGATGCTTGATGGAATTCGAAACTGGGTGTAGTCCGTTAGGTTTCTGATTTAAATAGTTTGGTTCTGTAGAATTGAAACAGAAGTCTTAATATTAAGTAGAGTATTATTCATGAGCTCTCTTTTAAAATCAGTGTTTTGGGGGAGTTGGGTGTAGTGAGAGTCGGGTAGTCATTTTCAGAATACCAGTGGCAGAGAGTACAGGGTTTCTTACTATCTGACTCTGACTTAAATGAATAATTGCTATAATGATTTGCAAAAATTTTTACCACAAATTTACTGTCTAAATAGACAGTCCGCTTCAATGAATTTGCCTGCACACACCAGTGAAATCATGAGTTATTTGCAGGTCTTAGTAAGTGTGCAGCCGTCATAGCTGTATCAGGTTTGCTTTACCTGCTAGCATTGTGCAAACACACTAAGGAGTGCATTAAGTATCAGACAGTTAGATAGCTGTGTTTTAAATGCTTTATATTATTTAGAATTCCTTAGTGGATTTTTAAATAGGTGGAAAAGATACTTTAGTGATATTTGGGGAAATTGAATGGGGTTTTCAGATGGGCTTAGGAAGACATTCTTTTCTTTCCCCTTTAAATAATGAAATATTGGCCCCTGCCGTCTGTGAATTTATTATCCAGCGTGTTCTCAAGAGGATAAGATTTAGATAATGAGGGGTGTCTGTACTTTAAAAAGCAAATACAGGGCTTCCGTGGTGGCGCAGTGGTTAAGAATCCGCCTGCCAATGCAGGGGACACGGGTTCGAGCCCTGGTCCGGGAAGATCTCATATGCCGCGGAGCAACTAAGACCATGTGCCACAACTACTGAGCTCACGTAAACCACAACTACTGAAGCTGGTGCGCCTAGAACCCATGCTCCTCAACATGAGAAGCCCGCGCGCTGCATCGAAGGGTAGCCCCCACTCGCCACAACTAGAGAAAGCCCGCGCGCAGCAACAAAGACCCAATGCAAAATAAATAAATAAATAAAGTTTTAAAAAAAAGCAAATACACATTTATGTTTAATGTTAAACAAAATTCTTTCTTTTTTTTTTTTTTTAATTCTGATTTTTTGACCGAGTGACTCTTTTATTTTTTTCAAAATTCTTTCTTGCTGAAAGTGTTTTGTTTGTGTTCTAGGATTAATGACATCAAAAAAAGATAGTGCTTCAGAATCAACACTTTCATTGCCTCCTGGTGAAGAATTGAAAACTGGAGCAGAGAAAGATGGTAATATAATTTATAACTTCTATTTTCAAAAGTTAATTTACTGATTGAACTTTAAAATAATACAGTGATACAGCTTATATGAGGCTAAAGTTTAAAGTTTGTAAGGGAAGAACCATTACAGTAAAAATTTATCCTTGAAAATCCCCTAAGCAGCTCATAATAAATATATATATACACACACACATATTTTTTTGTATAAAATCCTGTGTTGTGATTCTTATGTACACTTAAATTAGAGAATTACTGGACTAGATTAAGAGAATAAAAGGAAATTCCATAGTGTAGATGTCTTGATAAAAGCATTTAAAGTTGCCTTAAGCTGTCAAATCAATGGGTGAATAGAGCACAAATAGAAAATTCAAAAGTATTCCTGCTTGCCTTCAGGTTAACTCAGAACATTTTAATATTAAGCTTTTGTTACCTTAAAAACACATTAGTATGTTTTTTATATAAATAAGATGTGATTCTACTAACTCATCTTAAGTGAGAGGTGAGAGACGGTGGTTAGACTAGGCAGTTGGTCCAAGTTAGTGACATGACAGCACTCTCGTATATAAGATTATCATCATATAGTGTGGATCCTTTGGATCCTTAAAACTGCTTGGGCTATAAAATCTTGTGTGTATGAACTACAGTATATTTTGATGAAATCAGGCATTTAATTCAACACTAGTTAATCCACAACTGAGGAAGCTAAGTGGAGAGTTTCAGAAGGATTTACCTGGAAAAGCATCTCATTGGTTCACTTCTTATTTTCCACCCTCTGATGTATCCTTTTCCTGTACCATTTTAGTTACCCTGCTTGGATCCGTCAGCAGCTCTTCCTCTACATCTTCTTTGGAGCACAAACAGAGTCACTCCAAGAAACTGAATGCAAGTGGCAATAACAAGAAGACAATGAGCAAAAGCCCTTCTGTCTCATCTAGAGCCAGTGCCGGTATCTATGGCTTTTTCAACCAGGCTTTCTTGGTTTTTTTTATCTTGGTTTGTTTGTAAGTAGATTTGCTCTTTTTAAGTGTGTAGAAGGAACCCTTTACTTCAGTCAGATTGAACTGCTTGTCCCTTTCCTGTCTCCCCCCAGCCCCCCACCTCTCTCCCCTTCTTCATACTCTGGATCTCTCTGCCTTTCCCTCGTGCTCCCGCCATTTTTCCTTGTCTGGATTGACTTCTTCTCTTCCTCATGTATCTATGGACTCTAGCCCCTGTAAAGTTCATATTAGAACTTTATGATAGATCTTCAGACACTTGGAAACTATACGGTCTGTTCTCTTTCTTTACTTATCTCTTGTCTAATCTAAACCTAATAATAATAACTAACATGTCAATACATGTTATTTACTATTTCAGGTACTATTAAAGGAATTTTACATACCTTATTTCATTTAATTCTCAAAATAAACCTATGGAGTAGGTACTACTATGATCATCTTCAATTTATGAATGAGGAAACCGAGGCTTAGGGAGGTTAGGCATTGGTGCACAATGGCAGTTTCTAAGTGCACACCTGGGCTTCACCTGCAGGTCTGTCTGATGCTTTGCTGCTACCAGAGTCTGCCTCTGTCTCAAGTACCTTCAGCTCTTCTTCATGCTGTAGGGTTCCCAGACCCCTTCCAGCCTGCTGGTAGAGAGCTGAACCATTGCCTCTCAGTACAAGTCCAGTCTGAGGCTGCTCATGCAGTTTTGGTGACCACACTATGTCATTGGCTCAAACAGAGCCTTACGCTAAGTCTCTTCGTTTTGTGGCTTGACATAGGACTTTACATTTATTTTCATTTAATTTAATGTTTGAATTTTTATCCCTCTGAATTTTGTTTTTTACATCTTGTGTATAGCTTTTTCACACACTTTTGTGTTATCTTCTTATTTAAAAAGCATGCTTTCTCTATTTTTAGCCAAGTCATTGTTTAAAACTGTGTAGGAGAGGTTGACAGTGATAACCTTTTTAACTTGCTGTGAAGCCTGCATGATCCCATTCTGTCCACATTTCTTCAGTTATGTGTAAGGATATATAAAACACGTTTTCTTGTTGAAATCAACATATATATTGAATTTATTGCAGTTCAGTTATTTACCTGCATAGAAAGGAAATGAAGCCACTTTGGCATAACTTTTTTTTTTTAAATTTTATTTATTTATTTATTTATTTTATTTATGGCTGTGTTGGGTCTTCGTTTCTGTGTGAGGGCTTTCTCCAGTTGTGGCAAGTGGGGGCCACTCCTCATCGCGGTGCGCAGGCCTCTCACCGTCGCGGCCTCTCTTGTTGTGGAGCACAGGCTCCAAACGCTCAGGCTCAGTAATTGTGGCTCACGGGCCCAGCCGCTCTGCGGCATGTGGGATCCTCCCAGACCAGGGCTCGAACCCGTGTCCCCTGCATTGGCAGGCAGACTCCCAACCACTGCGCCACCAGGGAAGCCCGGCATAACTTATTTTTAATGAGCCTCATAGTAATTACTAGATTCTTTTTTTTTTTTTTTTTTGTTAATGTACTTTTTAAAAAATATTTATTTATTTGGCTGCGTCGGGTCTTAGTTGCGGCACGTGGGATCTTATTTGCCCCACAGCATGTGGGATCTTAGTTCCCCAACCAGGGATCGAACCCATGTTCCCTGCATTGGAAGAAGGATTCTTAACCACTGGATCGCCAGGGAAGTCCCTGACTTTTGAAATTTAAGAGAATAGTACATACATTCTCCATGCTTATTAATTAGTGTTTCAACATTAAATAAAAATATTCTAGGAATATATTTGTAAATCGCCAAAATTGACTCAATGAGTGAAACACCTATAACTACAGAAGAAATTTTACAGGTCATCTCTAAAATAGATCCGAGATGTAGAGAGTATTCTCATGAATTCTTTCAAACTAGATTCTTTTTCTAATACTTTTAATACTTGTACTCAACCAATATTTTATTGTAGAAAATGTTCATGACAGGACTTTTTTTTCTCTTTAAGGTACTTTATTGTATGGGGGAAAAAACCCCAAACAAACGCTCAGTAGTAACACTGATGTAATAAAGTTAAAAGTTGAGGCCCTAAAAGTGGAGAACCTGGAAATTTTGCTTGAATATTTATTTTCTGAACAGATTCCTCTTCCCTTGAAACCAGTTTCTCTTTAATGCTGTGAGGAACAGAGGTGAAAAGATGCAGTGATGTAGCAATCCTGTTTGTCCTCATTTTATTTACATTTTAAGGCCCTCTTCATTTGGAATTTGGGCTTTTGACATTGACTTGATTTTAAAATTTATGTGTGGGTGTGGAATTATCTTTTTTACTCTTTATATAAGGTAGTTCTAGTGTGCCTACGTACTTAACCTTTTTTTCTTTTTATAAATTTGAGGGGTTTGTGGACCTAAATAATAGTAGAGATGAAGAGAGTTAACAATTAGAGTGAGAAGGAGGTCCTTTTAAAAGGGGAGGGAGATGTGTGAGAGAAAGTCCGTGTTCCGAACCCCAGAGATGTTTCCTTGAGAAATTACTGCTAGAGTGAGTAGATACTCCACTTTCTCTGTAGGTTTGCATTTGGGGTAGATGTGGACTGCAGAGGGTGGACATTTCGGGGAAGCTGAGGACACAGGATTAAGGAGAAAGAGGAGCAGAAAGAAGGGATTGGGGGACGGGAGAGGCTGGGGAGGAAGGCTGTGAGCTCAGCCCCACTGTATGCCACATTGACCTCGCTGTCCTTGGTCCATTGTCTGCAGACAGCGTGGGGACAGACGTGCGAGTTTCTGGTCACAGGGTCAGGGTTTTAAGTCAGGTGTGCCACCTACTCCCTGTGAACACCGTGTCTTCATTAATTCCTGAGTTTGTATCTTATCTATGATTATAATTCTCATGAAAAGCACTTTGTAAACTGTGACGTGCTTGGGAAATGTTAGTTATTTTGAGGGCCAAGGACTTTTTAGTATACACTTGATCCAGACCTTCCTTCTGCCTGAGTTTGTGTTCTGCATTTGTTACCATGTTTTTAGTTTCTGCCTGTTAACAGTCTGACTTAACCCTCTATCCCACACCCTCACGCAGGGTTCCCTAGGCCTTCTCAGATGACAGCCACTCAAATCTGTTCATGCACTGATGGGAGAAGCCTCAGGGGCCCACCTCTTCTCTGTTATAATCGAACAGCTTTCAAGACAGTGTTTCTCCAGGACTTCTGATGTTCAGTAGTGGGAGTTTCAGGGTTTAGGTTTGAATCAAGGTCTGGGCAGGGAGCCCTTTTGTTTCTAATAAGGAAATCAATTTGGGGTAATTGGAATCTTACAGCAATTTCACTTTTAAATTATGTTTATGTATGTATCATTTACACTGAGTCCCACTGAACTACTATGATTCTAGCATTTTACTAGAATAGGGATTGGTGGACTATAGCCCATGGGGCAAATCCAACCTACCACCTATTTTTGTAAATAAAGTTGTATTGGAACATGTTGTGCCCATTTTGTCTGTCTGCTTTTGTGCTACGACAGCAGAGTTGAGTAGTTGTGCAGAGTAGTGTGGCTTGCAAAGCCTAAAATATTTACTATGTAGCCCTTTACAGAAAAGGTGTGCTGACCCCTGTTCTAGTAGAGAGTGCCACCAGGAAGTCAGGATAAAGTTGATACTTCACCAGGAATCAAGTGTAAGTTCCTGTGGCAATGACTGTCTCAGGAAACCCTTCAAATTTCTTTTGAGTAGCTTTACTTCACATGTGAGAAACACAACTGTAGATGCTGTGTATAAGGAAAGGCAGCATATATTGAAATCTCCAACTAACTAGACTGGTTAGAATAAACAGGAGTTTTTTGGCTTATGTGCTTTTTGAGTTTCCCTTTGTTTTTTCTCTTTTCCTGCCCCATCCTCTTCCCCAACCAACCCCAAAACAGGTTTGAATTCCTCAGCAACATCTGTAGCAAATAATGCACGCTGTGAAGGAGAACTCCACCTTGGAGATAGGGTGTTGGTGGTAGGCCAGAGAACTGGTACCATTAAGTTCTTTGGGACAACAAACTTTGCTCCAGGTAACTCATCTGTATAGTCTCTGCTCAACTTGAATTCTTTAGATAACAAAAGGTTTAAAATTTTACATGTAAGTAAAACTTACAGAGAATTCTTGATTAATAGTTCTTGTGGATGATAGCTACGGCACAGAAAATGGAAAACATTGATTCAAATGCAGACTGTTTTTACTCAGGTTGATTGTCACTTATGAATTGTTCTTGCCATTTGTGTTTTAAATTGTCTAAAGTGAAAGTTAGTTGTTACTCTCCAGTTTTACTCTCACTGATTGCCAAGTGTGGTAAATAACAGAGAAAACATTTTAGCATTAGATTTGTGCTAAGCATAGTCTTTAAAATGAGTGGATAATGAGTTTACTGCATACAGCTTTTAACAGAGTGGCTTGGAGAGGAAAGCAAACAAAGCGGTTCAAAGGAAAATGAAAAACGTTTGCGTACTCTGGGATCTTAAAATTGCATGTTTGTGTATTTATATATTCATTCCAATCTAGACTTAACATTGTGTTTCCAAAAGTAAAGATTATCTTTCTTTTATATTTTCAGTGATTGTAATTTCAAACAGAAGCCAGTTGAATAAAACCATGTTTGTGTTTTTAAATAGCAATATGCTGTTTTGACACATGGTGGCATTGCAGCATTTTAGGAAAAGGTTACCTAGAACATTGATTTTTTTTAAAAAGTTTGTAGCCTTCTGTCAAGAACTCTGAAGGATCTGAGATTTTACCCTATTTGCAAGTTAACAAGTTGGATTGCCGTGGTTTTGTAGATGCTGGCAGAAGATGGTAGGCTCCTGGGTCAGCGATAGAGGACCTCAGTGCTCTCTGCAATAGTGGTAGCCAAAGTGGCAGCATTTTCTTCTGTTTCCTGAGCCCCAGTTCCCAGAGGGTGAGATAGGGAGGGCCAGGTGACACCTGTACACCCAGTGGTTTATGCTGTAGGAGAGGAGCCCCGAGCTTAAGGAATATGAACCTTTGTACTAGACAGTAAGCATGCCTGTCTTTTGTGCCGGGGGAGACTCTGTCTCCATCCCCCAAGGCCATCTTCTCTACAAACATCCATGAAAAGACGGTCAGTGCCTCTGTCCATAAGGCCTGTAGAAACATGGAGAATTGTCTCCCAACACATTCTTGTTTCATTAGTACCATTTATAATTGCAGTCCAACTGCTAATGGATTGGAGATGGGCTGTATGTTTTATTATTCATGTCTCTCTTAGGGCACCAGGTAGTAATTGAGATTAGTTAGAATGTCCTTAATATGGTTCTCAAATAAAAACCTAGGAATCCCAAAGGTAGGTTATTTTTCCACAATCACCATGTCTTCTGAGTTTCCTTTCTCTGGTTTTATTAAACAAGGCTTGAACGGTTTGTTTTGTTTGGATGCAGTTGTTTTAGGTTGACTTTTAATTTTTAAACTCCTAGTGTGGAGCATGTAGAAATTTGAAAAGTCATAAGCAAATATAAAAGTTGGAAATTTTTCATTAAAGTCCTTCTGCTCTTTCAGAAAGAAGTAGCGTATATTTCTTGTGGCATCAGCATTTAGATCAATCAGTTCTATAGGACAGTGGTAATATCTAGGCTTCTTACAGATGATAAGATCTAGACCTGACAGAGGGCATGTTCAGCCCCTTCAGCATGTTTATCAGTGCCACCTCTGAAAGAAAGTTGCCATTTACATGGGAAGATGTCTATTCCTCACCACTACCAGACAGTATGCAGTCACTATTGTTAACACTTGCCATAATGCCTTCCTGCTGTGTGCTACACACTTTCAGGAGTTACATGGTAAACATGTAGCAGTGATATGGTGTATTAAAATGGGAAAATGCAAAAATTATGTAGGAAAGCATCAAAGGCAGAAGGAAGTAAAACTTGGAAAATTATAACCGTGGCACTCAGAAATAACAATGGCAGCCAGAGTAACCCAGTTAGCGACATTCAGAAATGCGATGACTGAGCATTAGTATGGCTGAGCAGTGGGTTTGTACACCTCACTCTGTACCTGTGCAGGGTAGGACTGCTTAAGTATAAAAGACAACTACACGCATTACGTTAGTCTTCTCAACTCAAACTCCAATATCGGGAATGGACTCAGGTATCATCTTTTTGAATGAAAGAGGAAAAAAAAAAATTAAGAACTTCTAGATTGTCATTTTAGAGGTTATATAATTGACTCTTTGAACTATTAATCTGAAGGGAACAATATTTTTGTATTTTGTCATTTGTAATAAGTTTCTCAATATCTATATCCTTATTTTTTTATTTGATACTGATTCTACGAGACCACATACAATTACTATTGTATTCTCCTTTAAAAAAAAAAAATGAGTGGACTGTCAGGTACTTTGAACTGGAGGTACCCTCATCCAGAGCCATTACTCTAGGAGTATATGTCCATTTATCTAATATTTGCCACACTAAAAGCAACCTTACTATTTTAATTTTATGCTCTCTAGAAAAGGAAATCCTATTACTCTCCTCAGAGTGGGCCCTTTTAAATACTTAAAAGCCTTTTAGAAAATTATTCCTATTAACTAACCTAAATCTTTTCATTTAGGTTAAAAATGATTTTTTTTTCCTTCCTGGGTGGGGAAAAAATGAAAGAAAAAAAAGAGTCACCATGAAGTCTAGTCATATTTTCCATATTATTTTTGTCCCCCTTTAATTATTTCAGAACTGTTTGTGGTATTCTAATACTGGGAGAGTAAAATGAAAAGATTGCATATTCATTTTATGATTTATACATCTCAGTATCATGCTACACTGCTCTCAACTTAAACAGACCATACTACCGAGTTAAGGACAGTTTCTTATTGTAGCTTTTAGATATATTTTGGTCATACACTACTTGTATAATAGCTAATCCTTGCCAAATTTGTGTTTGTGCATTTTATCTTTCTCCCTTAATGTACAACTCTGCAATTATGCTTGTAAAATGTTTTCTAGTTCATTTTTCAAATTTTCAAATTTTGTTTTATAATTTTATCATTTGAAAGCTGAATGATCATGAGGATTTTGGTCATTTGTGGAAATGTTAAACCATCTAGACTTTGGGTTTGTATAATAGCATAACAATTTTGGATAAAGTGCAGATGCTTTTAAAATCCCATGTTCTTGTTCTAGGATATTGGTACGGGATAGAGCTTGATAAACCCCATGGCAAGAATGATGGTTCAGTTGGAGGTGTGCAGTATTTTAGTTGTTCCCCAAGATATGGAATATTTGCTCCTCCATCCAGGGTACAAAGGTGAGAAAAAATGAAATTTACACTATTCACAAGAACTTTTTATAATGTGCAGTGGGTTATAGTTAAGAGTCCCTAATTTTATATTAAAGACATGCACTGACTATAGCCCATGTCTTCTTTCAAGGGGTTAAGCAACCACCTTCTTCAGAGGGAAGGCTCATGGAAAGCTAAATTTGCTTTGCTGAGGATTTGCAATTTTAAAAACCTCCTTTATTCCTCATTTGCAAACCCTGTGAGTATGTGTAGGCTATTAGGAGTGGTGTTTGCCGCTCAGAACAGTGAGAGCAGCAAGCTTAATCTGTCATGCAAACAAAAGTAAAAATGCTCTCTGATTGCTTCAGTCACATCCTAACTACATTAAATTTCCTGCCAGCAGGCACGCCATTCATTCTCCTACAAACCTAATGGAACCAAAATGGCTTTTTCCTCTGATTTCTTTAGTTTTCAAAAATAGATAGGCAGTAGATCTTTGGGGGAAGTGAAGCTTCAAGGATTTATATATAATATACCTCCCCGGTATTTCTTCTTAAGATAGTACACTTTTGTACCAGCTCACTCTGGTTTTTAAAAAAACAGTTGAGCAGAAGTGAGTCCTCATGAAATTCCATGTACTGTTGTGTGAAATGACTTAATGTGCTGAAAGAAGTTGGCTTGGTATGCTTTTCAGTGGATGGGAAATGGGATACTCATCTTTAAATAGGAAATAACATGTATGGTATAGTCACATTCATGAGAATAGATCTATGATCTCAACCTGGGAATCCCATCTTGTTCCCTTCCAACTAGACTGTGTGACTGCCTCCTGGCAAATTTAACAGTTTTTAAATCCATTTTCTTTCTCACTTTGTTTTTCTTATTGAATAATTACATGTAATTTTTGTATTCTTTTCCTTCTTCTATGATGTACTTAGTATAATTCTTTTCTTATTATTTATGATTTTATAGCATTTAACGTATAATGCTTTGCAGTTTATAAAGTACCTTCAATTAAATGTTGTTTCATTTGATCCTAATAAGTATTTGGTCAGGTGAGCTGGAAAAGAATAACTACAGATGGTCCCTGACTTACAATGGTTCAGCTTATGATTTTTTGACTTTATGATGGTGCAAAAGTGATAAGAATTCGGTAGAAACTGTATTTCAAATTTTGAATTTTGATCATTCCCTGAGCTAGCGATGTGCAGTACAATATTCCCTCGAGATGCTGGGCAGGGCAGCAGCAACGCCCAGTCAGCCATGTGATCACGAGGGTGAACAGCCAATACCTTTACGACCCTTCTGTACCAATACGAGCATTCTGTTTTTCACTTGAAGTACAGCATTCAATAAATTACATGAGACATTCAGCACTTTATTGTAAAATAGGCTTTGTGTTAGATGACTTTGCCCAACTGTAGACTCATGAAAGTGTTCTGAGCACATTTAAGGTAGGCGAGGCTAAGCGATGATGTTCAGTAGATTAGGTGTATTAAATGCATTTTCAACTTAAGATGGGTTTATCGGGACGTAACCCCATTGTAAGTTGAGGAGGATCTGTACAAATAGTTATTGAGCATTTAGTAAGTGGTGGGCTCTGTACCATGTACTTCATGAATCTCCCCCAGGCTCAGTGAGGTATAAGGTAATATGATTATTCCTATTTTGCAGGTGAAGAAAAGTTACAAGAGATACAGTAGCTTTGCTAAAGTCATATAGCTACTGTAGGGGACGAAAAACTTGTCCTGTCTATGAATTAAACTGACAACACATAGATGAACAGGAGAAAAATCATGCACACTTATTAAATGTTAATTTTACATGCATGGGGGCATTACAGAAAGCAGT
Source organism: Balaenoptera acutorostrata (assembly GCF_949987535.1). Classification (NCBI taxonomy): domain Eukaryota; kingdom Metazoa; phylum Chordata; class Mammalia; order Artiodactyla; family Balaenopteridae; genus Balaenoptera; species Balaenoptera acutorostrata. The sequence continues at coordinate 71,127,732 of NC_080075.1, read as the reverse complement.
GAACGCCCAAAATAGTGGTGAGATTGGAGAGTTTATAGACCATCTTAATAGGGGAAAGGGAGGGGGAGAACGGCCACTTGTAGGGGAGCAGATGATGTTAGGAAAGATTAGTGGGCCCTTAGGAAAATGGATGGGGATGTGATAGTCTGTGACAGTGTCTGTCTGGGTGTGGTATTAACTCCTCATCTTCTCTCCTGTGATGAGAGTCAGTCTTCTCTGCTTGATGAAACTCCCGGGAAGGGGATTTATGGCAATTCAGTTCTTTTTCGGGAAGATCTGTTTTAGGCAGATAAGGGGAGTTCAGAGAAAGCCTCTTCCTGCATTTGTTGATTCTCAAATGTCTTTAGCTCAAAATAATCCTTGCACCAGAGTGGCATGTTTTGGGTGGGGTATTTTGATCTCCCACACTAGTTAATGGTGGAGCTGGACTCAGCCCAGGTTTGTTATTTTGCTGTTGTTTTTTTCCTAAGCCCTTGCTTTTAGGCAGTTTGCTGGGGGTTTTTGGTAGTCATTTTATAAATGAAGAAAAAGAGGTAGTAGCCAGTGGCACTTACACGTGCTGGCACTGTTTTAAGTACTCTATATGTATTGTTTACTGCTCTGCAGCAACCCCGTGTGTCAGGTACTGCAGTTATCCCTCTTTCACAGGTGGGGAAAGTAAGGCACAGAGAGGTTAAGTGAGTTGTGCAGTTGTGCACAGCTCCCAAGTGGAGATTTGAGCCCAGGTAGTCTAGTATCAGAATGTGTACTCTTAACCATTACCCTATAATGGTTAAAAGAGGCCCAGTGACTTTCTTTAGGACCTATATCTTATAAATGATTGATTTGGGAATAAAATCCATACTGAGTCACCAGTCAGTCTTCTGGGTTCTCATATTACTTTGAACAAATCTTCATTAACACATTGCTACAGTCTCTCATATGTTTTATTTGTCTCCTAGTCATGAGGTCTGGGGTTCTCCGTTTCATGTTTGATTACCCAAGGAACACAGTTTGGCATGTTGTATGCACAGTAAATATTGATCAAATTTTGTTCAGTGTTTTTTATGCTGTAACAGCTTTCTTCTCTGTTATATTGTGAAGCCTCTTTCTCTCTCCTGGTTTTATCTTCTTTTTCTTGCTTTGTTTATGGAACACACATTTTTTACTTTTTTTTGCCATCTATTTGGTCTTCTTTAAGGTGATTCATTTAAAAGCAGCCCCCTCATCTTAGACGAAGTAGGGCTCTCTCTCTAAATGAACTGCTCTCTCTATCCAGCTGTCTTCCTGCCATCTTCTGATTGTCTCATTCATCATCATCAAATACTATTAAGTGTCTTTTAGCACTTTGTGCTGTGCTAGGCATTCTATAAGTAAATAAAACAGACATGGTGCCTGATTTTGAGGAGTTTCTAATTTAAACCAGCTTTGGAGCTCTTTAAAGATAACACTGATCTTCAAGAAGGAAGAATTTTAAACTAGGGACTCCTGAGAGAACAGTCAATCACATAGTGACCAATCACAACCTCACCTTGCATTGCACTCCTCCCCAGATTGTAGCTGGCCTTTTTAAAATTTTTTATTTTAATAGTTCCATTAAAAAATGTGCCCCCTGTCCCAGAATGCACATGTTACTTTCCTCTGCTTGAATGGCTTTCTACTATCACCCAAGTATCATCTAGTTAATGCTTTTTCTTCTATTAACTTATATATCAACCAATATTACTTTATAGAAATTCTAGGACACTGACTGGATCTAATCTTTCTCTCTCTCTCTCTGTCTATTTTTTGCTCAAGTGGTTTTTATCAGCACAGCATTAATTTTCTTATTCTTAGTTCCTACCATTACATACTTATTACTAATGAACTGATCACTTTTAGAATTAAGTTCTCAACTCTCCATCACAGCTTAATTCAAGTATCTGTCCTCTTCATCAAGTCATATTCTTTGCATTCATTAGTCTTTCATTGATTGCTGTATGTTATGTATCTTGTGAAAATGATGCATGTGAATTGCAAGATGAAATTGCAAATATTGTAAGAGTTGCAGGATCTCTTTATGGTAACAAAGTGTGCTGGTGCAAGTGATTGATAGAATGAAGACTGCAGATTTAGGTCAGTAAACAATTGGAAGAAAATGAGACTGTTATAGGATTGGCTTTTTAAAAATAAAGAATGATTTGAGTATCAAAAAAATAGACCTATCGGGAACGTGACCTTTATGATTGTGCTTAGAGTCAAGTATAAAATAAAACATGTTGAATCGTATTGGCCAGTTTTATCAGAAAAATCCCATATATACACAGACTCAGCTGATGTTTATTCAATGTAAAAATGTGGTGTTTTAACAGCTATAACCTAACATTTGTTAAATATAACATAAAATAAAATTTTCACATTTTTTAGTTTCATCTTTGAAAATAAAGCTCCAAAGAAGCAAAGTCAGGCCCCTATTTGAAATGAGTTCATCTGAAGTTGACTTTCTCTGTACTTACTATGCTTATATAACAAGGACCTCTTCTGTCTGATTATTGCCTGTCTGTGGTGCTAGATTGAAGTTCATCCCTGGCTCATGATAGATGCTTGGTAAATGCTTGTCGAACAAGTGAAATAAGAAATAACCATTGGTGTGAAACCCTCAGTTAAGCACCAGTCTCAAATCTGAAGACCAGCTACTTCTAATGAGGTTTGCATTACTTGTTTTATTCACAGGGTAACAGATTCCCTGGATACTCTTTCAGAAATTTCTTCATATAAGCAGAATCATTCTTATCCTGGTAAGATTACACAGTTTTATGTTCCTAATAATTATTTCTTTGTTTTTTTTTTATTTCTTTGCTTTTATTCATTGAAAAATTTTTATTGTAAAGTATATATGTATACAAAAGAGTATATGAAATATATTTGTATAGTTCATGTAATCATAAACAACACCTATTACCCACCCCATAGCCAAAGATGATGATTACCTGTATGTCCTATAGAAACCCCTGAGTATCCCCCGAGTCTCATCTGCCTCCCTTTTCGTATACTCTGTCTTCAGGTTATGCATCTTGAATTTTATGTTAATTATTCCCTTGATTTTCTTTATGTCTATCCCCCATAGATAGATATGTCAATAAATAATATATGTTTAGTTTTTTTTTTAACATCTTTATTGGAGTATAATTGTTTTACATTGTTGTGATAGTTGCTGCTGTATAACAAAGTGAATCAGCTATACATATACATATATCCCCATATCCCCTCCCTCTTGCGTCTCCCTCCCACTCTCCCTATCCCACCCCTGTAGCTGGTCACAAAGCAGGAGCTGATCTCCCTGTGCTTTGCGGCTGCTTCCTACTAGCTATCTATTTTACATTTGGTAGTGTATATATGTCAATGCCACTCTCTCACTTCGTCCCAGCTTACCCTTCCCCCTCCCCGTGTCCTCAAGTTTGGTTTTGATTGTTGTTTGCTATGTTATTTAGTGTTCCATTAAAATACATTATTCATTCTATATTTGATGGATATTTGGGTTATATCCTGTTTTTAACTATTAGAAACTATGCCATTGTGCACATTTGCAAAAGTTTCTCCAGGATTGCCAGGCATGGGATATCCATATCTTCAGTCTTCCTGGGTATGCCAAACTGTTCACATGGGCAGTGGATGAGAGTCTCTATCACTCCTCACCTCACCAACAGTAGTCTTGTTTGCCCATCTGATGGGTGTAAATGGTATCTCCTTGTGGTTTTAATTTGCATTTTTCAGATTACAAATGAGGTTGGGCCTGTTTCCATGTTTATGGACCACATACATTTCCTCTTCTAGGATGTGCCTATTCACGTCTACTGCCCATTTTTCTTTTGGTTGGTTTGTTTTTGTCTTATTAATTTGTAGGTTTCTTTATATATTTTGGACACTAATATTTTGTCAGTTCTGTTTGTTGCAAATATCTTTCCCAGTTTTTGACTTGTCTTTTGCCCCCCCCCCCTTCCTTTTTTGGCATCTTTTGATGAGCAGAAGTTTTAAATTTTTAAGTAGTCAAAATAGCAAACCATTATGTTTTTGCATGCTTTGTGACTTGTCTTTTCATTGTCTTAACAGTGTCTATCACAGAGTGGAAGTTTTTAATTTTAATGAAGTCCAAGTTATCAATTTTTTCTTTCATGACTTGTGCTTTTGGTGTTGTATCAAAAATGTCACCACCAAACCCAAGGGTACCGTGATTTTCTCCTATGTTATCTTCTAGAAGTTCTGTAGTTTTGTGTTTTACATTTATATCTATGATTCATTGAGTTATTTCTTGTGAAAGGTGTAAGTCGATGTCTAGATTCATTATTTTGCATGTGAATGTTTAGTTGTTCCACCATATTTGTTGAAAAGGCTATCCTTTCTCCATTGAATTGCCTTTGCTCTTTTGTCAAAGATCAGTTGACTGTGTTAGTGTGGGTCTGTTTCTGGGCTCTCTGTTCTGTTCTGTTGATCTGTTTGTCTTTTTCTTTTGCTAATACCACACTGTCTTGATTACTGCAGCCGTATAGAAATTCTTCAAGTTCAGTAGTGGACTTTGATCTTCTCCCTCAATGTAGTGCTGGTTATTCTGGGCTTTTTGCCTTTCTATATAAACTTTACAATGTGTTTGTTGATGTCTACAAAATAATTTGCTGTATTTTGATTGGGATTACATTGAATGTATAGATGAAATTAGGAAGAACTGATGTCTTAACAGTATTGAATTTTCCTATCCATGAACATGGAATGCTTGTCCATTTATTTAGATCTTTGATTTCTTTCATCAGAGTTTTATAATTTTCCTAATATAGATTCTATACATGTTTTATTAGATTTATACCTACCTGTTTCTTTCTTTTTTTTTCTTTTGGTGTTGATGTAAGTTGTATTGCTTTATAGTAATTCTTTTTACTTTGTATCAGCCTTCTGGTGGTTAAGTACTTGCCTAAAAAATCTTTTTCTAGCCATTGCCTTAATCTTTCTATGTTCTCTTGTTTTTGGAATATCTTCTAAATAGAATATAACTGGATTTTACTTTTTTTAAAAAGAGACAACCTTTGTCTTTTAATCTGAGTTTCACCTATTTGCATTCATTGTAATTAGTAATATATTTGGATTTATTTATGTTATATTTGTTTTCTAATTTTTCAACTTTTTTGTACTTAAATGTTTTTCTTTCTTGACTTCATTCTGGTTATATTGCTACCCCCTCTTTTTTCCATTTAATTTTCTACTTGTATAAAAATTACATTCTATGAATATGCTTCTTAGTAATTATTCTAGGTACTTTGACATACATACTTAGCAAAGCCTAAAGTTAATCATTATGTTTACTCTTTCTCAAATAATAGTAAATCCTTAGAAACTGAGTTTCTATTTTGTTTCCCTCACAAATTTCACATTAGTATAATAGTTTTCATATAATTGATATTTATTTAATTTGCTCATACGTGTCAATATTTACCGATATCTTTCGTCATTAATCCTCAGAACTTACACTTGAAATCATTTTGTTTCTACCTCATCTATATTCTTAAATAGTTTTTTTAGAAAGGGTCTATTGGTAGGAAACTCAGTTTTTGTCTGTCTTTTCTAATGATAGTTTTACTGAGTAAAAGTAAAAATTGGTGCAATTTTTATTATAGTTTGAAAGCTGTTTTCTCCCTGCACATTGACAATATAATTCTTCTGCTTTCTGTCTTCTGTCAAATTTTTGAGAAATCACCTATCAGTCTGTCTAATCCATACCGTTGTAGGTGGTTTATCTTTGCTTTTTGACTGCTTTTAAAGATCTTCTCTATTTCCTTTGTGTTGTACAGTTTTGCTATAATTATGTCTAGGTGGAGATTTCCCTTTGTTTATTCTGTTTGGCATCTTGGGTCTTCCTGGATCTCGGAATTAGTATCTTTGATGAATTCTGTAAAATTCTTGCCCATATACTGAAAATATTTCTTCCTTCATGCTCTTTATTATCTCCTTCCAAAACTCTGATGAGTAGTATAGTCCACTTTTTCACTTTCCCATGCCTCATTCATATTTTTCACAACTTTGTCTCTCCAGACTGCATTCTGGATATCTTCAGAGTTATCTTTCTGTTTCTTGATTCCTTCTTCTGCTATGTTTATTCTACTGCCTAATTCAGCTGCAAAGTTTTTTAATTATAAATTTTTCATTTTTTTTCTTTTTGCAAGTCCGTTTGGTTGTTACTTATGGTCACTTATTCTTTCCCCACATTTTCAAGTTTTTCTTTTATGCTATTAAACATTTTAAATATTGTTACTTTTTATGTTTAATAATTCAATATCTGAAGTCTTTGTGAGTCTGACTCTGCCATCTGTTTCTGTTGAGCCTAACTTGTGGCACCTTCTTTCCTTGTGAATTTTGTAATTTATTGTTGTGAAATGCTTATTTTACTTAGAGTTTAATGTATGGGAATTCTTTTAAGCCTGGGTTGATGCCTCTTGAGAAGATTATACAGGCATATCTTGTTTTATTGTGCTTTGCTTTTTTTGCTTCTCAAATACTACGTTTTTTACAAATTGAAGGTTTGTGGCAACTCTTCATTGAGCAAGTCTGTTGGCGCCATTTTTCCAACAGCATTTGCTCACTTTATGTCTCTGGGTCACGTTTCGGTAATTCTCACAATATTTCAAACTTTTCCGTTATTATTATGTTTGTTATGGTGTATCTGTGATCGGTAATCTTTGATGTTAGTATTGTAATTGTTTTGGGGCGCTATGAACCACGTCCATATAAAATGAAAGACTTAATCGATAAATGTGTATGTTCTGACTGCTCCACCAACTGGCTATTACCCCATTTCTTTCCCTCTCCTCGGGCCTCCCTATTCCCTGAAACTCAAAAATATTGAAAGTAGACCAACTAATAACCCTACAATGGCCTCTGAGTGAAAGGAAAAGTTGCATGTCTCTCACTTTAAATCAAAAGCTAGAAATGATTAAGCTTAGTGAGGAAGGCATGTCAAAAGCAGAGATAGGTCAAAAGCTGGCCTCTTGTACCAAACAGTTAGCCATGTTGTGACTGCAAAGGCAAAGTTCTTGAAGGAAATCAAAAGTGCCACTCTGGTGAATGCACAAATGGTAAGAAACAGCCTTATTGCTGATACAGAGAAAGTTTTAATGGTCTGGACAGAAGATCAAACCAGCCACAGAATTCCCTGAAGCCAAAGCCTAATCCAGAGCAAGGCCCTAACTTTCTTCAATGCTGTGAAGGCCGAGAGAGGTGAGAAAGCTGCAGAAGAAAAGGTTTGAAGCCAGCAGAGGTTTGTTTATGATGTATAAGGAAAGAAGCCATCTCCATAACCTCAAAGTGCAGGGTGAAGGTAGCAAGTGCTGATGTAGAAGCCGCAGCGTGTTATCCAGAAGATCTAGCTAAGATCATTAATGAAGGTGGCGCCACTCCACAATGGGTTTTCAATGTAGATGATACAGCCTTCTCCTGGAAGAAGATGCCTTCTAGGACTCTCATTGCTAGAGAGGAGAAGTCAGTGTGAGGCTTCAAAGGAGAAGCTGATTTTCTTGTTAGTGGCTAATGCAGCTGGTAAAGTTAAGTTGAAGCCAGTGCTCATTTACCATTCTGAAAATCCTAGGGCCCTTGAGAATTATGTTACATTGGGACTTCTCTGGTGGCGCAGTGGTTGAGAATCCACCTGCCAATGCAGGGGACATGGGTTCTAGCCCTGGTCCGGGAAGATCCCACGTGCCGCGGAGCTACTAAGCCCATGGGCCACAACTACTGAGCCTGCGCTCTAGGGCCCGAGAGCCACAAGTACTGAGCCCGCGTGCCACAACTACTGAAGCCTGTGTGCCTAGAGCCCGTGCTGCGCAAAAAGAGAAGCCACCGCAATGAGAAGCTCGCACGCTGCAACTAGAGAAAAACTGCATGCAGCAACAAAGACCCAACACAGCCAAAAATAAATTAAAAATAAATAAATAAATTCATTTTAAAAAAAAGAATTATGTTATATCTACTCTGCCAGTGCTCTGTAAACGGAACAATAAAGCCTAGAGGACAGCACATATATTTACAACATGGCTTACCGAATATTTTAAGCTCACTGTTGAGACCTACTGCTCAGAAAAAAAAGATTCCTTTCAAAATATTACTGCTCGGGGCTTCCCTGGTGGCGCAGTGGTTGAGAATCTGCCTGCCAATGCAGGGGACATGGGTTCGAGCCCCGGTCTGGGAGGATCCCTCGTGCCGAGGAGCGGCTGGGCCCGTGAGCCACAATTGCTGAGCCTGCGCGTCTGGAGCCTGTGCTCCGCAGCAGGAGAGGCCGCGACGGTGAGAGGCCCGCGCACCGCGATGAAGAGTGGTCCCCGCTCGCCGCAGCTGGAGAAAGCCCTCGCACAGAAACGAAGACTCAACACAGTCATAAATAAATAAATAAAAGAACGTGAATTTCTTTAAAAAAAAAAAATATATATATATATTACTGCTCATTGACAATGCACCTGGTCACCCAAGATCTCTGATGGAGATGTACAATGCGATTAATGTTGTTTTATGCCTGATAACACAACATCCATTCTGCAGCCTATGGGTCAAGCAGTAATTTTGAGACTTCCAACTCTTAGTATTTAAGAAATACTTTCCGTAAGGCTACGGCTGCTATAGACAGTGATTCTTCTGATGGATCTGGGCAAAGTTCATTGAAAACCTTCTGAAAAGGATTCACCATTCTAGGTGCCGTTAAGAATATTCGTGATTCATGGGAAGAGGTCAAAATATCAACATTAGTGGGAGTTTGGAAGACGTTGATTCCAACCCTCATGGATGACTCTGAGGGGTTCACGACTTCGGTGGAGGAAGTCCCTGCAGATGTGGTAGAAATAGCAAGAGAGCTAGAAATGGAGCCTGACAATGTGACTGAATTGCTGCAATCTCAGTAAAACTTGAACAGATGAGGTATTGCTTCTCATGGATGAACGAGGAAAGTGGTTTCTTGAGATGAAATCCACTCCTGGTGAAGATGCTGTGAAGATTGTTGAAATGACGATAAAGGATTTAGAGCATTACATAAACTTAGTTGATACAGCAGTAGGCTTTGAGCGGATTGACTCCAGTTTTGAAAGAAGTTCTACCGTGGGTAAAATGCTATCAAACAGCATTGCATGCTACATCGAGAAATCATTTGTGAAAGGAAGAGTCAGTCGATGTGGCACACTTCACTGTTGTCATGTTTTAAGAAATTGCCACAGACACCCCATTTTTTAGCAAGCACCACCCTGATCAGTCAGGACTCTCCACCAGCAAAAAGATTGTGACACCGAAAGCTCATATGATAGATAGCAGTTTTTAGCAATAAGGTATTTTTAAATTAAGATATGTGCATTTTTTTTTTGGACATAATGCTACCGCACACTTAATAGACTACAGTATAGTGTAAACAACTTCTAGATGCACTGGGAAACCAAAAGATTTGTGACTCGTTTTGTTGAGATATTTGCTTCATTGTGGTGGTCTGGAACCGACCCTGCAATCTCTCTGAGGTATGCCTGTGTTTACTTCTGCCAGTTGCCTAGAGGCACTGCCAACTTTAGTTCACGTTCTCTGCAATGTTGTTGTTGTCTTTATATTACACAGAGAAAATGAATTTGGCTAACGATCACAAATTTTGAGGGGAGAAAATTTTGCTTTCTGTACAGTGGAGTTGACACAGCCGCTTTCCTTTGCGTTCATCTGAGTGGTGCTTCATTTTGTTTCTCATTTAACTTTACACTGAGGATGAACTGCTTGGGACCCTCGCTTTTGTTAGGGCCCCATCCATCTTCGCAGGCCCCAGCTTCTCTGGAGGGCAGTGTAGTCCTGGGGTACAAGGTGGTTAGATTGCTGTGGGGGAAACCTTTCATGGTTTCTCTTTTTGGTTTTTGGCCTCTTTGGAATTGTGCCACTTGTATGAGGTCAACAGTATTTTTTAAAAAAATTATAGTTGTTTTATACTTGTTTTATTATACTTGCTTCATTCAGGAGATTCATTCAGCACATCTGGTGTGCCGTAACTGCCAGAACTGGAAATCCCGTTCTTTTTTAAAAACATCTTCTAAAAAATTTACCTTTTGTGAAGTCTTTTTCTTTTTTTCTTTTGATAACTCTGTCATTTGGGGATGCCAACAATCATAAGCTCTGAAATTCATTGTTCAGAATTTTATAAATGGGGTATATTTAGTGATAGTGTTTTTTTAAACCATTTTTATCCTTTTATTTTTTTAATACGATTTATCAAGATTATAATATTTGAGAGTAAAAAGACTAAGCTTTATCAATGTATAATTCGATTCCATTTGGTTTTCAGGAAAGTTTATAATAAAAACCTCCAAAAGTAATGTCATGATCTTAACTTATTCATGTAGTGCATAGTTTGATGAGAAAGGTAAGGTAACAATCGTCAAGAAATCTAAACTCCTGTTACATTCTGTATGCACTTATTTTCTTTGCTTTCTGTTTCCAAAGAAACACTTGGTAAAATAGAACGTCTGTAGAAGAAAAGATAAAAGATAACTTTTAACAAGGACTGTGAATTTGTGATTTATTTTTCCTCATCTCACCTTAACTTTCATATTTAGGTTTTAGGAGAAGTTTCAGTACAACTTCTGCTTCTTCCCAGAAAGAGATTAACAGAAGAAATGCTTTTGCCAAGTGAGTATTAAGAAGATTTAGAAAAACACCTTTCAAGTTGAACATGACAAGATTCTGTGAAGAGATAAAAGTGGGATTTTGTATCTTTTATATTGCGTGGTAGAATTTTAACACTTAGGAGAAAAGGTGTGATGAGTGGGTCAGTGAGAAGAGTTCTTCCTCCCTCCTTTGCAAGCTCAATTAAAAATGTCACCAGTGACTAAAAGCAGTATACGGAATATATTTTCAAAGAGGTTTAGTACTGTTAATAAAAGTTGGAGGAATTTACATTCTGTGTTATCATTGAATAGGGTGGACTGATTTTAAACTCTGTTTGCTTGATTAGTCAGAGAATTGATTTAATATTTTGGGAAGTCCATAAAAGAAATGTCAGGCCTATTTGCATAAGGTAATCTTACTATTATTTTAAAAAAATACTCCCACTTCCTCTTGTAGAATATACTGCTCCCTTTCTCGTTGTTGTTGTTTCTTTGTAGAGAGAATCTCCTTTTCTCTTTTTGGTTTATATTCTATTTATAGACCTCAGACCCAGTTTACTCCCCCTATTAGTTTTCTGAGACGTTTAGGAACTTTTTTACTTTTTGAGGAATATGAGGCTCTTCTAGGCTGATTAGGTTAAGGAGGTGGTTTTGTTTTGTTTTGTTTTTTTTTACATCTTTATTGGAGTATAATTGCTTTACAATGGTGTGTTAGTTTCTGCTTTATAACAAAGTGAATCAGTTATACATACACATATGTTCCCATATCTCTTCCCTCTTGCATCTCCCTCCCTCCCACCCTCCCTATCCCACCCCTCTAGGTGGTCACAAAGCACCGAGCTAATCTCCCTGTGCTATGCGGTTGCTTCCCACTAGCTATCTGTTTTACGTTTGGTAGTGTATATATGTCCATGCCACTCTCTCACTTTGTCACTTGTTTTGTGTTTTTTAAATTTTAAATCCTCCCAATTAATCTATGAACAATGCCCTGGGGGAAAAACGTCTAGCTGAGTAGGGAAGTGCACTAGTTGTGGGGCCCTAGAAGCCACTAGGAATCATAGCCCATGCAAGAGAACTTGACGTTCACATGAGCAACAGGCCGGTAGTTTATATAATAATCTGGCATGAAGTTATTGGAAGGCCTGGCAAAGATCTGAGGTTTCACTTGAGAACCCTGACGGGTCCTGAGGCACTGTTAGGTACTGTTTAGCAGAGTTGGGTGGGTTTGGTTTTGTTTTTTCCCCTTCCTCAAAACCTCTGCCAATTCTGAGATTTTAAAATTGGTCTCCTCGCTTGAGTAGCTGAAAGAGTTTTAAGGGCAATAACTTTATGCTCCAGTTTATTGAATATATTCAAGAGTTCTTAGGCAGAATGCAAGAAATTACTAAGAAGAGGCAAGCAGAATATAAAGGATTTTGAAGGGGGAAAGGTATCAAAATCAGTGTCAAGATGTTGATGAGTGGAAGAACATGATACAGAGAAGTGCGGGAAGGAGAGAGAAATCTGAACCGTGAGAATTATACAGCAGGTATGGATATGTACAGGATGATCTGTTGACATGAGAAGGAAATATCAGTACTTCTGTTGGTTTTCTTTGAAAATAAAAATAAATGAAGCTTTACTGATACTTCTACAGATTGACACTAGTACCTGTTTAAAAATAAATAAACATACTCTTATTGAGGATATATAATCAATTTAGAACTTATTTATTTATCTTTTACTTAAACACTATGTGACCAGATGTTTGGTGATCAGTGTTATAAGAAACAAAAGAAAGACTTTAGGTGTTTAGACTTTAGGTCCTAGGAAACCTGTCCCTGATCTCAGGGGTAAGAAACATTGTAGTGATTGGATGACCTTCTGCTGAAGTGACAGAGTTGATTGCATATTGTGCTGTTTTTAATCTGGAATCATGATGTATTCTGAAGAATGTGGGTTAAAAAAATGAGTTTACTGACATTTATCAAACCCTGTGCCATTTTCTTGTCTATTCATATGGAAATAAAAGATACTTCCAGAAGAAACATGGAAAATATAGTCAGAGATGATGAAAATCCCTGGGTAAGAAACTGGAAGGAATTGGGGCAAAGGGCATGTTTGCAAAAGAGGGCTGAGGAAAGGGAAGCAGCAGCCGGCTGCGCCGTTTTTGAGAAAGAGCAGATGTGCTTCTCCAGTTGGCTTATTGGGGTGGTGGTGATGAACACCTTCGTTCAGAGGAAAAAATGATGGAGGGGGTGTTGGAAGCAATTCTTCTGTCTTCAGAATTCTTAGTATATCTAATACCAAGCGTGGGGGTAATAAACACGGGGAGCTTGAGATGTTAGCATAGGCGTCGCTGCCACCTGGTGGGCACAGGCATCCTCTCTCACACTGTCTGCACCCAGCCTGGGGTCTGTAGCTCACCTGTCGCTACATCTCATCTCCATCATTACCAACTTAGCTTCTCCCCGTGTTTCCAGAGTGCGTCTCCTGAGAGTCTCCATTGGGTCCTCTGTGGAACCTAGCCTGTCCACATGATGTATTTGGCCAGCTCAAATTTGAATGTCTTTGGGTAGAACTCATATAACCCAGTTGGCTGCAGGTTCCATCATTTCACGTCACATGTTCTCATTTTCTGCCTGTCCCGTAAAGCTTTTGAATTCTCAAATGCGGAATGAAGTCCAGATTCATTGGCATAGCATGTACAGGCCTGCCTGTTTCTCTGGACTTATCTCTCGTGGTAAAATCCTCACAAGTGACAATTTGCTAAACTCTCTGTGCTGTTCAAAAAAAATTTTTTTTAAGTTATACATAATATATTTTGCTCCCATGACTATGTCTGCTTCCCTTTTCTGTCTGCTCGTCTGTCAGATTTGTTCAAGTGTCACTTCCTCACTGAAGTGTCTTCCCCGAGACCTTGAGTGAGGATAGATTTCTCCCTCTTTTGTGCCCCTTCTGCTTTGTACACGTCTTTATTGCAGGATCTGTAAGGTTTTACAGATTACTATGCACAAGTTCCTGGAACCTAGCTCTGGACTGCCGTTTCATAGGTGATCCGTTAATGTTTTTGAATGAGTAAGCAACGCTCTCAAATGTAGTGTGATTTATAAATTTCTCACTTCGCTGGGCTTTTAGAGCTTTGACATAACTTGAATCAAATCATTCTTATTGGAATGTTAAATCTTTACCCAAACTATTAAGTTTTGGCTTGGATATCGAGTTCATTTATTACTTATTTCTTTCTTTAAAATTTTTTTGATTATGAAAGTAGATTGGACAAAATTTGAAAAAATTACAATAAACTAAATGCAGATAAAGATCATCTGTAATTTTATCACCTAGATGAGATTATCACTGTTAGCATTTTGTCATATACTTCTCCAACTTTTTTCTAATGCATGTATCTGAATATTTAAGTAGAGTTGGACAAATCATACTCTATATACTCTTTGAAAGATTTTCCCCTTAACATATCCCATAATAAGAATAATTTTATTATTATTCTTTAATAATTTTACTCAGTGTGACTTTTGCAGTGTTTTTAAAGACTGTGCTGTGCTGTGATATGAAACATTTTTATGGCATGATAATATGTGAAAAAAAACATATTAACTAATAGTAAATGCCATACTTTTTAAACGCATGTCCATCTCCCTCCCTCCCCACCCATGTATGTCTGTGTGTGTGTTCAGATGAATAGCTTTATTTTTTTCTAGTTCTTTCTCTTTTTTAATTTATGCATTTAACTCTTTAATCTCTTGGGGATTTTTAAAATATATATAGTGTGTGGTAAGAATCATACTCTTTTCCAAATAAATGACCAAGTTTTACAGCATTCCTAATTAGAATGTTCACTCCTTTCCCACTGATTTGAAGTTTTACTTATCACATATGAAATAATTACATGTATTTTTCTAAAATATCTTCTCTGTGTCATTTAAAAGTACATTATTATGCCAGGGCCACATTGTTTTTGTTTTTTTTTAATTTATTTCTTGGCTGCGTTGGATCTTTGCTGCTGCATGCAGGCTTTCTCTAGTTGTGGCAAGTGGGGGCTACTGTTCATTGCGGTGCACGGTCTTCCCTTTGCGGTGGCTTCTCTTGTTGAGGAGCATGGGCTCTAGGCATGCGGGCTTCAGTAGTTGTGGCACGCAGGTTCAGTAGTTGTGGCTCACGGGCTCTAGAGTGCAGGGTCAGCAGTTGTGGTGCACGGGCCTAGTTGCTCCGCGGCATGTGGGATCTTCCCGGACCAGGGATCAAACCCGTGTCCCCTGCATTGGCAGGCAGATTCTTAACCACTGCGCCACCAGGGAAGTCCCCACATTGTTTTAATTATTGTAATTTTATAATTTAACATAATGGCAATGTAAATTTTGCCGTATTATTATTTTCCAACCTTTTCTTAATTATTAATACCCATTGCGGTTGTGAGCAAGAGCCTGGCCTTTGTGCTTGACAACCTTGGATCTGAACCCCAGCTCTCCTCTTTACCATCTCTCTGACCTTAGGCAAATAGCTTGATTTTTCTTAGCCTCAAATTCCTCACTGGTTTGGGTGAGGTTGGATGAGATAATATATGTGAAGTGTTTGGCACATAGTAAGTGCTCAGGAAATGATACTGTCATTATGTGAAATTCAGAGTAATTTCATCAGGTTGCAAAAAAAATATCATTTTGGGGAGGATTCATATATATATATGTTTCTATCCAGGAACAAAGCTTTTTCATTTTTCTTTTGTATATTCTTCAGTAAAGATTTATACTTTTCTTACAGGTATTATGTATTTCTTTGTTAACTTTGTATTTGTGCATTTGACGTGGTAAATAATATTTTTTTCCATTACATTTTATTTTATTTTTTTAAAATTTTATTTATTTATTTATTTATTTATGGCTGTGTTGGGTCTTTGTTTCTGTGCGAGGGCTTTCTATAGTTGCGGCAAGTGGGGGCCACTCTTCATTGCGGTGCGCGGGCCTCTCACTATCGCGGCCTCTCTTGTTGCAGAGCACAGGCTCCAGACGCGCAGGCTCAGCAATTGTGGCTCACAGGCCTAGTCGCTCCGCGGCATGTGGGATCTTCCCAGACCAGGTCTCGAACCCGTGTCCCCTGCATTGGCAGGCAGATTCTCAACCACTGCGCCACCACGGAAGCCCCCATTACATTTTATAACTTGGATTTATCAGATGTGGCATAGGACAGGCTTTGGACCCCAGTTTTCCTACCCATAAAATTAGAGTGCTCTTCCTTTCTCCAGGGTCGTTAATAGGAAGAAATGAGACACGGTGTGTGGTAGTATATTTAAAAATACGGAGAGTGAAATAAAATAGAAAACAAGCAGGACACAGACTCTGCTCACAGTCGGGCTCCCTGCGGTTTTGGTAACAGGTTCCGAGGTGTCTCTGCTCTGGGGCTGGGGGAAGGGTTTCTCTTGGAGGAGAGGTGGCGTGGACGGCGGGTTGAAGGCTCCACTGGTGGTGGTTTCTGGATGACTGTTTTGGGAGGTCTCAGGTCATAGGACAAGCTCCTGGGCATGTTTCTGTTTTGGGCAGAGTTGGCTACTTCCCGGGGACAGCGGAGGAAGCCCTGGGCAGTATCGGCATGAGGCCTTGGACGGGTTCCACGTGTGGGTGCCCAGTAGTTGTGTCATCAGGTCAGGCTTGTGGCGGGTGCTAGGAGGCAGTGCCTTGTAAGTAATGTTTTGTTGTAGAGAAAAGGGGAGGGATCCTGCTCCAGGCAACTAAGATCCTTCCTAATGTTAGTGACAGGGAGAGTGGCAAACCCTTAAATGTAACTGGAGTTCATTCATGGAAGGGGTGTGTGTGTGTGTGTGTAGTTTCTAAAGTTGTGGATTAACAGTTTTTAAAAATGGTTTTCATGTAAAGGAATATTTGAAAGGTGAGCAAAATGTAATTTTATTTACCACAGCCAAAATACTAGGTTCTTTTCTTTTTGCTTTGTCAAATAGGTATAGGTGTATGCTATTTTACCGAGGGCATGTGCATATATAAATTGCTAGTGAAATCTTAAATCCAGATTAGGGTAGTGTTAAAATAGCCAGAAGAGAAAAACGTTTTAATGTTAAAGAAAAGTATATCCTAATATTGCTATTTAGAGTAAGAAAATAAAGTTGTGAACATAAAGTATGCCCTTTTGTGAATGACTTGTGAACCTGGCTGTGGAAACGAATATGGTGAATTGCATCACGTGGCTTTCGTGCGTAAGAGTCTCTCTCGCGTTCCCTCTGCGCAGGTCGAAGCCCGCTCTGCGCCGCAGCTGGAGCGGCAGCACCACGGCCGGCGGCCTGGAGGGGAGCGTGCGGCTGCACGAGGGCTCCCAGGTCCTCCTCACCAGCTCCAGCGAGATGGGCACCGTTAGGTACGTGGGCCCCACTGACTTTGCCTCAGGGATCTGGCTTGGGCTGGAGCTTCGAAGCGCCAAGGGAAAGAATGATGGGGCAGTGGGAGACAAACGCTACTTCTCCTGCAGGCCAAACCATGGGGTCCTAGTGAGGCCCAGCAGAGTGACCTACCGGGGGATAAACGGGTCAAAGCTGGTGGATGAGAATTGCTGAGTTAAACTTCTACAGTATTAAATGAGCTCACACACACACACACACACACACACACACACACACACACACACAATGTAAAATAAAGAGTCTATGGCAAATGGTTTACTTTATTTAGCTTTTAGCCGTTATTTAAAATTTGAAAATAGAGCTATCTTCATGAAAATCATTATAACAATTCAGAGACTCCTTTAAAAAGCTAGAAATACGAACTGTGGGAATCATGGTTCTCTTAAAACAATCTCAAAATAAGCCTTTTTTTTTTTTTTTTAAAGATTTAAAGCTTTAGACCCAAGAGAATTCTGAGACTTGGGGAAAAACGTGCCATTAAGTGACTGACTGACGTTGCTAACTCTGTCTCATTTTTGCACAGAACACTGGATTTTCCATATGCCATAATTGTGAAGGTTTTCACTAGCCTTGGTTAACCTAAGACGTTCACATGACCTTTTTCTGTCAAGTATTTTCGGAGTTTTTATTTCTTTCTGTACTAATAAGGACGGTAAGAGAATAATAGCTGTGTGGCTGGGTATTTTTCATGTCTTTGGGTCAAGTTATTTGCCCGTCCAGGAATGCCTCACCTACAGATACGTTAGAACTGTAGGTGAGGCATTCCTGGAAGGGGCTCTGGAGCTCAGCCTCGTGCCCGCTGCCAGGTTCTAAAGCCGCTCTTCCTCACCCGGGGTCACGAGCTAGCTGGTTACCAGAGCTACAACTAGAATGTGGGTTTCCTGACCTGTGGCTCGGGCTCCTTCCGCTGTACAAAGCATGTCATCTCAGATCTTTCTTCTGTGTTAGTGACTGCCTCATCTGGAGGAACCACAAAAACCCATGATTAGGTTTATGAATTCAAGTCACAATTAGAATTTTTTGCACGTGCTTAATTAACTTCCTTATGGGACATATCTATAAAACACACACATATGAAGCACTTTTAAAATAAAACATGATGCACTTTCCTCTTTGTGGAGAATTTGCCATCATTTCCTCCAGGGATATGAAAAACATTAAAAAAAATTATGACAAGAGAGCAAATTAAGATGGGTTAAGAAGAATGTAGTAACTATTCATTTAAATGTTTATGGTTTCTTGATTTTTTGTGTTATTATTCATAAAACTGGTGTTGCGTTTGCTGTTGTTGCTGTTTTTATATTTTCAATTGTTGCAGAATTCAGCCTGTTATAAAGCTGCAGAACTATTATCATGTTTTTATTTTCCTTTTGAGCACATGTTTAACAAACTAAGCTTCATAATAGAGTGATGTAATAATGCAGAACATTTGTGTTGTGGATATGTACTGAAGTTTGTCCTGTATGTATAAAGATATATCTTTTATTGTAGATATTTAGACTCTAAACTACCACGGAAATATTGGAACAGTTTGCTTTATAAGATAAAAAGCATCCTTCAAAATGGAGCTTGCTTTGTGCTTTAGAAATAATACGTTGAACTATTTTGCAATATACTATTTAAAATCTAAATTCTCTTGCTTTGCTGCCTTTTTAAAAAGGTGTGAAATTTCAAATATTGCTAGAGCTATTTTCCTGAAATACATTTGCAAAATAAGGCTGCTTTGTAATCAAGGAATATTTTTGATTGAAGAAAGTGACTGTACTGTGATTCAAAAGTAAACTTATTTTATTATATAGTTTATTTCTTAAAAACTCTATTTATACCTTACCGTGAAATCTATGACTACACTGAACTTGGTGGTCCATAATTCTTCCTGTTAAATGTAAAACCCTGTAAGTTAGTAACAGTAATGCCAACACTGAATTTATTTTGAGGTCAGAGAACCAATTGTTCTCATATTTAGATTAGGATTACTGAATCCATGTAATGTGTATGTTTTACATATACTATACGTAAAAATTAGGTGTTTTCATTTGTGTTTTGCTTATGTCATTCAAAGTTCATGTCTTGAGCATTAATAAAAAGGGAAGCTGTTTTGGTTTGGAGTGGCATGTTGTCACTGACCCTGCCTGCAACTCTCCTTTTCTCAGGTACTCAGAGTGTATATGCTTTGTAGTTCACTTTTTTTCTTCTTACAGTCATGACTTGGATTTGTCCCATCGTTACCCTATAGCAGTGGTCTCCGTCCTTTTTGGCACCAGGGACTGGTTTCGTGGAAGACAATTTTTCCACGGACCAGCGTGGGGGGATGGTTTCGGGATGATTCAAGCACATTACATTTATTGTGCACTTTATTTCTATTATTATTACATTGTAATATATAATGAAATAATTATACAACTCACTGTAATATAGAATCAGTGGGAGCCCTGAGCTTGTTTTCACTTGCCACTCACTGATAGGGTTTCGATATGAGTCTGCAAGGAATTGACTTACTGTGGTCTCTGTGCAGTCACACCTCTCTGCTAATGATGATCTGTATTTGCAGCCGCTCCCCAGCGCTAGCATCTCCGCCTCAGCTCCACCTCAGATCATCAGGCATTAGATTCGCATAAGGAGCGTGCAACCTAGATCCCTCGCATGTGCACTTCACAGTAGGGTTCGCGCTCCTATGAGACTCTAATGCCACCGCTGATCTGACAGGAGGCTGAGCTCAGGCAGTAATGTGAGCAATGGGCAGTGGCTGTAAATACAGATGAAGCTTTGCTCGCTGGCCCGCCGCTCACCTCCTGCTGTGCGGCCCAAGGGTTGGGGACCCTTGTCCTATAGAGAGTCTTAAAAAGTACCATGCTTCTACTCAGCAAATAAAGTTATGTTTTCAGCTACTCTCCAATTATATTGTTTTGATGGAAGAGAGCTATTTAAGAAGAGAATGTATTTCTGTGGTTTTCTAAAATTGCTTAATTATCTTTTATACCAGTGGGATTTCATGTGTTTATTTAGGGTAGGATAGAAAACCTTGAGTTTATAGATTTTAAAATATATATAAATAAGTATCTACATTCTACTTAAAAGGCTTTGTTTCTATATTTTAAGGTAATTTGATGGGAGTATTTTTTAAGTGCTTAAAAGTGTTGAGATACAGACATTGGTGGAATCTGAGCTGAGGCATTGTAATCTTGGTGAGTCCCTTGCACTGTCCTCTCCCGAACTCCTTATCCCCTCTCATGTGTTATTTTTCTCCTTAGCATTTACCACCCTTGCTCATGCTACAACTTTTTGCTCATTACTTGTCCTGTCCCCTCACTGGATTGAGGGATGGGTTTTGACTGTTTTGTTCATCATGTCATCCCTAACACCTGGAATAACACTTGGCACCTACTACATGCTCGGGAAACATTTGTTAAATGAACAGAGGCAGTGGAGGCTGTTGATGGTTTAAAGCAGAGGTGTTGTCTCGCCAGCTTCAGCCAGGTGGGCTTGAGAGACCAGGCCGTGGGATGCGTAAATTTTGCTGGGTAGGGGAGGACAAAGGACAAGAAAGGTTTGAGTCATGGTAGCCCAACTTTACCCCAAAATAGTGACATGAAGAAGATAGAAGGATATTGGGTGTCAGGGGTAGAAAAGGGGGCAGGAAAGACACAGTGGGGTCACCTAACTGCCTATCTATTGTCCCTGGGGCTGGTTTTGAATTTCTGTTGTGATGTGATGATAATTTAGGGAACACAGTAATGTGTGGTCTAACACAAGAGAGGATGAACTGGATCTCACCCAGGTGTGCACAGCATTGGTTTCCGGTGCCAAGCATTTTTATTTCAGAGTTTTAATTTTGGACCTGCCTATTTAGACTATGTGATAATATTATTTAAGCCACGTTGACTGAGGCTAGAGACCTAATGTGTTAGGAATCATTCTTAGTTAAGAAATAGATCTAGTAATTTTAACTGTTCACTGGATATTTGTTATCTAAATGATTGACTCAGAGACATAATATGTATCACCACATGGTAAGCAAGTAGGAGAATTTATTTTTTATTTTTCTTCATGCCCTTTGCTTCACTACACTTATTTGTAATACAAACACGGTAGTTAATACAAAACTCACATCACATATATTTTTAGTAATTGTTTAGTAATATCCCTTGGTACATAGGCCCTTATTTACAAACAATGTCACATAAGCTGCTTGAATATACAACAGACATTCTTAGTGGAGCTTGTGTGTGGGCTGAACAAGTTAAGTAGGTCGTGTTAAGATTTTCTTATCAGCAGAGTATGATGCCTTTGCATAGGCAAAAAGAATTTTTTCTAGCAAAATTTTTGCCAACGCTCCTTTGTACAGAAGGGAAAAAGAAGTTTATGGGGAGGAATTAGGGTAGATGGGCACATGTTACTGACAACAATATATTTTCATTATGCGTGGTAGAGATGAAACTTCTTTTCTGCTTGTAGCCTTTTCCCTTGACGAGAAAGGCACCAAGCGGTGTGGGAACCTTTTTCCTCTTGTCCCTTTAGAATATCTTATAACAAATAGAATTTTCACGATAAAGCAGCAGCAGGTCTCATCATTTTTCAGTTCAAGTAGGGAAGTGTGGTCGTGGTGCTGCAGAGGGGCAGTAAGTTCTGAGTTATGTTAGTAAAGATACTCTAGGTGTTTAAATTGAGACTATTAGCTTAAAACATAACCTGTCCCTAGTGATCACTGCTGTCATTTGACAAATGATCATAAATATGGTTTTAATTTCAGGTCTAAAATCCTAAATGAACCCAGATGTCAAGTTTGTTGCTCCTGTAGATAACGCAGGTCCTTACACTCAGGCACACCTTGTATGCCTCTTTGTCCTCGGAGGAACTGGTCTTAGGATTGGATATTTAGTCGGAGTTGTTTGAATTGGATAAATGAAATTAAATAGGGAGTATCAGGAAGCTACTTGTGCTGAACTAAGTTTGAATTTTAAGCATTCCTAAAGTTTAGGAAGTTTAAATATCCAGATGCTGTGTTCTCCTTGACCTGTGTTGATCTCATAGAGGTTAAGTTCTTTCAACTCCAGCCTGATAGAGGTGTTACTCAAAGTACCCTTACCTTCTTGAAGACTGGACTAACTATTTTTCACATAACAAATCAAATTAGACTGACATGGAAATGAATCATGTTAAAATTACATGCACAGCTTCAAGCCATTCTTTTTATTCTTTCTCTAATATGACTTCCAAGATTCAGCTTAAATCTCAGTCAACAGTGTTGATGACATTAGCTGTCCCTGACAGTTCTTGTTATGAAGAATAGGTGTTACTATGCAATATCTTTGGGAAAAGTATCCTAAAATGGATTTTAAAATGAATTTTAATCGTCATAAAAGTCCCAATTGATGGCAGGGGAAAGTGGATTTTGTATTATACACAATAGAGAAGAGGATTAAAGTGAAAATTTTCAGTCTCCTTTATTGAACCTGCCAGTAAAAATGGATTTCTGGTAAGAATTCCAGTAGATTATATGTGTCAGTTAAAAATGTTGTGATTTTTCTCAAGCGATCTTTTCTCTTTCTTGAAGGGACTAGGGCTTAGGGAAGTAAGAAATAGCATGAGATTTCTTGAGGTCTCACTTCACACTCCTTGGTGTGTGACAGAGGAAAATTCAGTGTCATGTTCTGCTTTAGTTTCTTTTATAAAACATCACCGGCTGCTTACTGGTACATACATGAGGAAAAAGAATTTGTCCTTAATCTTACTTTACTTCTTACTGAGAACTGTGAAATACCACATACATATTATTTTGAAATAATGCAAAAATATTTAAATTGGTTTTTTTCCCCTCAACTATTAGATGCACTAAAATGTAGACAGTTGCCTGCAGTTGTCACAATCTTCTCCTTTGGTCTTTTGGTGGGGCATTTGAGTTGGCTATCTTTTGGGGATTCCCTACTACTAGATCCACTATAACACTATATAATTCGGAACAGGTTTCCAAAAATTGCCCTCCAGTGGCAGTGGGTGTCTCCACAAACCCGAAAAGAGGGATTCTCTCCAATCCAATGGTGACTGGGAGAGAAGACTCCTGTTATTAGCGAATTCCTCACCATAATGGTTCCATGATGCTTGTTCAGAGATGCCTGACTCCACAGACACGGCCTGGTCTTGAACGTGTGGCTTATCCTGGGCTTTGTTACTCTGGGAATGAGCACTGACAGCAAGTGCATCAGACCTGTCATCGAGTACTAGGTGTGGTAAAAGATAACCTTCAAGTGATAAGTTGCATGATTTTACTTTGCTAATGAGGTTGCCACTGTAGCAAATGTAATGAAAGAGAAGTAAGTGGTGCCGTGGTGAGCGGGAAGGTCATTAAACAGACATGACTCTCATAGTCCTGTGTCAGCTTTGCTTTCAGGAAACCACCCCAGATAGCAACCTCATTTTGCTATGTTAATGATTTTGTGATTTGTTAAAGAGATCTTTGAATAGAACAATAAACAGAGAACTGATGCTAAACTTCTTTCTGGTCTGCTTTTGTATAAAGATTAAATATAATTTGGCTCACTGGGATTGTGCACTGAATTAATTGGCTTTGGCTCTGAATGAATTAAGGGTCTCTCACACACACACGCACGTGCGCACGCACACACCAGTCATGTCCTACCAACTGTGGGCCAGATGTTGGGATTTACCTTACACAGAGGTGAAGTCTTACAGAATCATAGACTTCAGAATCAAAGGAAGGGGGCCTCTGAGACCAAACTGCTCATGTTTTTAAATGAGAAAGTGAGAGTTTAACTTGCTCGGGTCATGTAGGTAATTGCTGTCTAATACCTACGCCCTTAACTCCTGCTCAGTCTGCCTGCTGTTTCTCAAATAATTGACGAATGCTAAACCACGCAGAATGTTATAACCATCTGAGGTTTTAACAGTCTGATAGTCATCTCTACTGGCAAATAACCTCTCAAGATGTAAACGCTCTAGGGAGCGTTAATATACTAGTTGCTAAGGCTTAGTGAGTTCATTTAGTAAGACTGCCTTTCAGCTAACATCGGCTGAAAAACACCTACCCAACGAGCCTTTTAGTGATGGCGGGATAACTAATTGTGAGCAATTGCTTTCAAGGAGGCAGTAGGCCTTAGCAGATGAACGGAGTGGGGCAACCGCTGGAGCACGCGTCAAGTGGAAGGAGCTGAGGAGTGGACAGCGGACGGCGCTGCAGGCAGACCCGGTACCTGCAGTTCTCCTACCCTGGTGGTGCCGTCTTTACATGGAAGGGTTACACGCTTGTTTACGTTTACTGAACAGCCGAAGCGGGAAGAGTCATCGCTCTGGTGCTGTGGTTCGAGTCCGTGTTCCTCCCTGCCCCCGACTCCATGCCGTAGTCTTTTGTTGCACTGAGCTTTTCAAATGTTTCAAAGCTGTTAAGCTAGGGCTAAAAATAGCTTTGTACTTGAGTGGTGCATTAAAACTTAAACACACCTACTCAGGATACCAAATCAAAACAGAATCTTAATAGAAGCCTTACCAGTTGTTCTTGATAATTATCTTTTATTTTAGGGCATCTTGTGGAGGATTATGGGAATGCTGGTTTCTGTTTTGTATGTTCACACAACAGCATAGGGAACCATCTGCTGCAATGAAATTAGCAAAGTCAAGTTGTATGTTCTTTGGGGACCCATTTAAAAAGTCATTAGCTAAAGACAGATTGACAACACACTTCATACATTTTAGGAACTTTGTCATAGGAAGTCTGTTATTCAGAGTAGTCTAAATTCATAAGCATCATGTTTTAGGTCTACAAAGCTCATATGAATTTTAGTCCTACTATTACTGGAGAAAAATCTAGCAAAATAGCCTGATCCCTTAGAATTTCTTAGTGGTGTGCCCTGTGAATTTGGATGTAAAAGCCTCATCTTTTATGGACTAAAGTTAATCTGTGGTTACGTAATATCTTACAGCTGTAGAGTTTACCAAGCACTATATGGAGAGGCCAGAAAGTTTTAAAAAAGAATTCATCAAATGGGTTAAACAGCTTCCTTTGATGCTTATTTTTTAACACTAAGTGTGGTAGAGAGTCTTTACATTCTTCTTTTGCCCTGAAAGGACTTGGTTCTGGTAGGGTTCTTGCTACTGTCATTAAACAAGTGACAGGCAAAGCCAGCGTGGCACAGAAGGGGAGCCGGGAGGGCCAGACGGGAGTGGTGGGGAGGGCAGGTGAGTAGAGACACACGCTGACTGTTGAAATTCTCCCCACACCCAACCCAAATCACTTGGGAATTCAAGAGGTATGCGAGGGAGTGCTTGTGCTTTCACACAATTTATAATCTTCCTGAGGGACAGTGAGAAAGGGAAGTTATTATCCTCATTTTTGTACAATATATGGAGACACTGAGGTATAGACAGGTCTGATAACCCAGGGAGAGCCAGGACTCACATCCTAACGGGCTGGAGACTCTGGTCTTTCAACTACTAAGTATACCTCACTCTTTCTAAAACATAAAGTTCATTCCTGCTATGCTGATTTGCTGTAATTTTGAGGTGCCACTTATTGGCACTGGTCATTCCTCACAAATTGCTGATTTCCCAATGGAATGATTGTGAACTTCTGATGAGCTTCTTTATAGACGTGGAATAAGAATAATTATACTAGCTTATGACTTAATTAACATAACATCTACAGACTTTTACTTGTGCCTGTTCATGTTCTAGGTGGAACTTTGCATCATAATAAATATGTGAGTCCACAGCATCTGTACAAATTGCTGGAGCCATATGGCTGGAGCAATCTTGAGTGTACAACAGTCCAGGTTAATACGGTGCCAATACATGGGCTTGCAGCGAGTTAAATAAAACATCTTGAGGACGTCATATCTCAGTGTGGAGTTGTTTATTTTCCACGTATACAAGCTTTTAAGATTGGACTATCATTTACATGAACATTGATACCAATAAAGATGATTAGAGAGAATCGACAACTCAATCTCAGTGGTAGTAAGGCACAACCTGAAAATGTAATGGGTCTGTAGTTTTCAAGAAGAGAAAGGGATAAGATTTTTTCCTTGTTAATGAAAGAGTTGGCTATTTAACCACATAACATGCTCCCTGTTTCACTGGTTACTGGTGTTACAAATATAAAATGAAATTGTTCTTCTCAGTTTTGACAGCTTCTCTGTCATCCTTTTAGGAGAGTGTTTTTCAAAGTGTGATTTTTGGACCCCTTCAGGTGGTTTACAAATTAGACTAATGTTTATATAATTAGACTTTACTTTGCACCGGGCATGAGCTAAAACTTCATTGATACAGGTATTTAGAGATGAGTTCATTGATGTTTCATCTTCACGTGTGTCTGATGCAAATATCTTTGGCAGTTAAAGGAAAAGTGTCCAGGGTATCAGTGCTTCTAGAGATGTGCAGAACTACTGACTAGGGCAAGGCTCTGCCATAGGAGGAATCAACACTCACTGGTCTAGTGTTGGCTTAGAACAGAATGGCTTTCCCACATCCAGAGTGAGACTTTTGATGTAGGTGAAATTAAGAAGGTAGGAGAAAAGGTAGATGAACACTGTCCTTTCGCTTGGGAATGCTTAGTGCCTAACAAGCGATAAAAAATGCTTTCTTCCCAAAGTGATGTTTTGGCACAGCTACCACCAGAAAAGAAACTGGGTAAGAGAACGAAGGGGAGCAGAAAGAAAGAATGAGATGAAAACTTACTGATAAAGCATCACTGCATATGTACATGTGTAAAGGTTTAACAGATTCCCAACTCCTTTGCATGGAGATAAATTTCATCTGCGAAAACCAAGTTCAGAACTCCCATTGTAATATGTCACTGCCAACCTCAGCACTCCAAATGTTCCTTAGTTCCTTTACTCATTGCCACCCAGAGAAAAAATTCTGTTTTACCCTGTATTTGACAGGTATACAGATTATGCTATGTGTATTTCAGCAAATTTGTGTTTCCGTGTATGCTAGGATCACATGATAAAGAGCGAAAACTCAGGTGAAGCCCGAGGAAGGAAGGATAGATACTGCATTAGTACCTCTTCTTAGGACCGCCGGAGGGCCTGCTACTCCAATGATCCACCACTAGGAGTAGAAACTTCAACTTGGTAAGCTTCGTGATTGAAACTGTTGAAAGGTTTGACACTAATGCCCATGAATGGATATGTTTCTATGCTTCCATGTATCACTGCTGCTTAAATTTTTTCTTTTTAAATCATCGGAGTTTATTTTAGTGGAAAGTCTTAAAATAAGTAATTAATAATTTAAATCTTGAGTTTTCAACACAGTAGGAAACCTCACACTCAGTTGTTCACTTTTAGTAGGAGGGTTCTCTTAAGGCATGAGGTATATTAATTGGATGTTGGAATCTCTCGATCTGTACCCGTGTTTTGTCATCTCAAAGCACTTTTGAGTATTTGCATTTCATTTAGATGAGTGTATACACATTTTCTCTCTACTACCACAACTATTTACCACATTTTTACGATCGTCGATGAATCACCACAACTGAAAACATCCAAACGTCATCCACAGTGACGTTTCAGCGAGTTGTCTATGATTTTCCTTTTCCAAGTAAAGAATGTCTTTCCCCGCGCTGACTCACTGCAGAGAACTCCCTTATTTCTGTTCCCTCTGCCCTCAAGTGGTCCAGGCCCACATCAACAAGGTAAGGGAGCATCTATGACTCCAACTAGGAAACACATGAGCGCCAGTTCTGCGTGCGTGGAGGTGGAGCGCACAGGATTGGAAAGAAACAGGGGGAGGTGGACGCCAGCCGTGCGTCAAAACCCTGCGCAGCCCCATTCGGGCTTCGTGTTTATCCCTCGTCTTTATGAGATTTTCTCCTCTTGAAAGAATAGGATGAACCCGTGCTCAAAACCTCTTGAAGCAATTTGAAAATACAGCTTTTGATGTGGCACTTCGAAACAAGTTGGCACAGAATGAAAAGTGACATTTGGTCTGGGGCTTGCGGAGGGCCCGTTACCGGGCGCGCGCCGCCCTCGGTCTGGGGCTCGGGCTCAGGGCGCAGGC
Source organism: Balaenoptera acutorostrata (assembly GCF_949987535.1). Classification (NCBI taxonomy): domain Eukaryota; kingdom Metazoa; phylum Chordata; class Mammalia; order Artiodactyla; family Balaenopteridae; genus Balaenoptera; species Balaenoptera acutorostrata. The sequence goes on along the minus strand of NC_080075.1, from coordinate 71,099,709 downwards.
TGGCTCTTGGCCGCGGGGTCCACGTAGCGGCCCGGGCCCGGGGCGGCGGCCTCCGGGGGGAAGCCCTGCTGCTGGTAGCCGTAGTGGACGGTGCCGCACGGGAAGTGGCGCAGCCTGAACAGAGGCACGTCCCTCAGGCTGGCGGTCAGCGAGGATGGCTCGAGGAGCAGAGAGGTGCCCGGACGGCGGCCGGTGGCCGCGGGGGGCAGGATAGCACGGCCGCCCTCGCCGCCCGCGTTCCCCCTCTCGCGCTGCTCCTTCTTCGCCGGAGGATTGCTCTTTTTGGTGGGTTTCTCTGTAAACCAGGAGCCGTAAGTTGGGTTCCATAGGCTGGTGGGCTTGTTTCTGGACCCCTGGACTTGGTGCAGCTCCGAGGGCGGGTTACACTGAGAGAATGCCATGTTAACGTGTCCCCCCTTCACGGCCGGCGCCCTGGCGCCTCGGGCAGAGGCCTCTGCGGCCACGGGCTTCTTGCCGGCTTTGCCCGAGGAGGCGGAAGGCAGAGCCGTGCGGGCGGCTGGCTCGTGGCCCTCCTCCCGCTTGGCCTGGGGAGCGGAGACCAGCAGAGGAGGGATTCCCTCAGGGTCCTTGGGCCTCATGGGCACCTTCTCTTCCTCTTCCACGAGGGGCCCGTATTCTATGGGCAAAGCAGTGTTGATCACATCTGGGTCCTACAGGTGGGAGAAATGGACGGACGGAAACTTTGAACCACAGGCCAAACATGTTGGATCTGGAAGCTCCCTTAGCCGCGGATGTCAACCGAACTTATTTTACAGATGAAGAGACTATTCAGTGTTTATTGGGAATCTGTTAATTTATAAGCATGGGGGAATAAGAAACGGGAAATCATCCTCATCTTTGGAGAGCTTGGTGGATAAGTACTATTACAGAAGTGCCTGCAGGTGCTGGGAGAGGGTGCCGGGAAGTGGCCCACTGCCAGGGCAGGCGAGAGGGGTCAGGAAAGACCTTGCAGAGACCACCTTTGGGCAAATCTTAGAGATTAATGGATTTAAAAGATTGTAAGTTACTTTAAAGAAATGATTCCAGTTGAAATCCTTTCAACTAAAAAGTCTATGTGTTTGACTTCAAGTGTGTGTGTGTGTTTGTGTGTGTGTTGGGGGCAAGGGGAGGGTAGGAGAGGAAAGACACACTATGTGGGCTTAACAGGTTAACTTCTAGTTCTCTTCTTTCCATTTCCATCATGTTTGGATGGGCTACACTTGATTATAACATTTCTGGGTATTGTCATCGTATCATTACACGTGCCGATATCACAATGCAGTGGTTCTTTAACTAGTCTGTATCTGATGAAACCCAGGAAATACTGAAGTGCTAAGAGGAAAACCATTTACAAAATCAGCTCTGTGCTAGATCATTTTTATGGCAACAGACTAATATAGAAAAGCAGAAGGCAGTTGCCAGAGATTTGAGGAAAATTTGTGGTAGAAAGCTTAAAGTTGCAGAAACTTGATTCTGTAATATTTTATGCAAATTGGAAAAACCATTACTTCAGTTTAACAGAAAAACATATAGGTCCAGTATTCATCAGTAAAGAGTTTAAGAATAAAAAACAACTACCTTCTAATTCTCTCTGCTTTAGTCTTAATTCCTTCCCTATTAATCATTAATCTCTATAGTGAGGTATTCAAAATATGCTTGTACAGAGTTCCTTGCTTTTAAGAGGGCTCTTATGTACTTTGGAGAAGAAAATTACTCCAAAGTATATATACTTAAGTGGATGTATTCCATTAATATTACAACATAATAACCTAAAAGCCACTGAACATAAAGTTCTCTGAAAGAACCCCGAATAACTTGAAGTCTATGTAGATAGATGCCTTCCGAGCCCAAAGGACCCAAAAAGATGGAATCTAGAGGACAGGAAATGACTAGTGTGAAAATGTGTATGTCTATTGTCACAACTAAGATGAGAGGGAGTTTAGAGAGGTAGTGGTTTATTGTCTGACTTCTAAAATGTTCTCCAGAATTAGATATCCTGACAGAATGAGAGGCAAGAGAGGGAAAGAAAGCACATACAGCGGAGCAGAGGTAAGTGTTGGCCTGAAAGTGGTGCGGGCGGTGCAGGAGGAGGGGCCGCCCTGAAAGAGAGGAGGGCACGGCCCCACTGAGGACGGCGCAGATGCAGAGGCGAAGGAAACGGAGGGGGCGGGGTTTCTCTCTTGATGGCCTCCACTCTTGAGGAGGTAGGAGGCATAGTCATCTGCGGAAAATGGTATCCCATTTCTATCAAAAGAGGAAAAACTTAGTCCTTACTGACGGAAATGGGAGCGGGGTTTGCATAGGGACCAGCGGGAGGGCGGGGAAGCTGTGTGGCTTGCACAAGACCTCTCCAAGCCTCAACTCCTCTAAGTGGCAGCGACTAGTATTTGTCTACAAAACAGGCAAACTGAGATACTACTCATTTTACTTCATAGATAATTAACATTCGTCCTCATGATCGTAACTCATATTTCCTGGCTGGTGTAACTGTTATTTCACATTTTGGTATTTGCCATCTTCAAGACTTTTCCATATAAATGCTGGCCAAGGGGGGCGGAAATGTTTATACCTGGGTGCAGTATTCAATCCTCTCCAAAATTATGGCAAAGTTGGGCCTGTCTTCAGGCTGATGTTGCCAGCACTGGGTCATTATCCGGTATCTAAAATAAGAACAAGCACATTAATTAAAATCAAGAGAAACAGGATGAAAAATTCATTTTTTCCCCCAGCACTTTTCTAAATGGGACTGGAATGGCACTGTCTTCGAGGGTGGGGACTCATCTTGTCCCGTGTTGGCACGTGTTGCCAACTGCCAACTGCTGATGGGCAGAGTGTGAAGGTGTATATAACATAGGGCTCGTGAACATGGACATCCTGGTGTTTACGTTACATATGGCTCCTCTCGTTCCATTCCTGAATTAAAGTCACCTCTGGGACAGAATATTCTATTTCCCATCTGCCTTGTTTGTGGGAAGGAGGGATGTCAGACAGGACAGCAGAAAACGCAGGGAATAGAAACACTTAAAGGAGACTCAAGACCCATGGTGTAGGGCAGCAGGGGCGGAGTCTGGGACACAGATTCCTAGGAGGTGCTTGAGGCGTGTAAGCCTGGTGAGTCCACAGCCTCCATCCAGACGATGGATACCTTTTCAGGTGTGACATTATTGCTTTCAAGGGGCTGGAAGACTAACCCATTGAAGCCACAGACATATTCCTCTCTTGGGGCATATTAAATGAGGTCAGCCATCTGTTCCTTCATTTTAAAACAAAAAAGCATATGTGGCTGCAGATATTTTTTGAAAAGGAAAACTGTGCTTAGTAACTTGTAGAAATTCCTAAAAGAGTCGTACACAGGCCCGGGGCAGTTCTTAGGTGGGTCCATCCGTCCTCCACTGGTGACAAACTCCAGAACCTCCTGGTTGCTTTTGCTAGGGTACGGCATGTATCCAAGAGAGAAGATTTCCCACAGAAGCACTCCGAAGGACCTGCGCACAGGACGGGAGATGTGGATACGGGTACACACACAGACACAGGCACTGACACACACACGTGTACACATACACACTCAGACACACACATAAATACACAGACGCACATACATATCATATACACAGGGACATAAACACATACACATACACAGACACACATACATAGACACACACAGACATACACACATGTAAAATTTTAATTTTTTAAATTTCACATTTTTTCCACAATAAAGAACTCTTCATATGGAGAAAAAGAAAAGAATGAGAAAGTAGTCACATGTGAAGCTCCCTAAAAACATAACCAGCATGTTATTTTTTTGGTTCAAGTTTCTGTGCTTTGATTTTTTTTTATATAATTGCTGTGATTTTTTTGCAAATTCCATTATAGCATAAACATTTTGCATGCTAATGCCAACATTTTTATAAATAGAATTTGACGTGGCTGTAAAGTGTTCCACTGAGTAGTTGTGCCATAATTTGCCGTATCATTTCCAGACTGTTTTCAATTTTTCAAATATTTAAAAAATACTGTGCTGAACATCTTTATATGATTTTTTTTTTTTAATTTTATTTATTTATTTATTTATGGCTGTCTTGGGGCTTCGTTTCTGTGCGAGGGCTTTCTCCATTTGTGGCAAGTGGGGGCCACTCTTCATCGCAGTGCGCAGGCCTCTCACTATCGCGGCCTCTCGTCGCGGAGCACAGGCTCCAGACGCGCAGGCTCAGTGACTGTGGCTCACGGGCCTAGTTGCTCCGCGGCATGTGGGATCTTCCCAGACCAGGGCTCGAACCCGTGTCCCCTGCATTGGCAGGCGGATTCTTAACCACTGCGCCACCAGGGAAGCCCTCTTTATACATTTTTAAAAGGACAATTTCCATAGGATAAATTTCCTGAATTTAGAATTAGGATAATCTAGTAAAATCTAGGATAATTTTAAAGGAATTACTAGGTCAAAATAATATGAACACTGAAACATTCTTTACCCATATTGTCCATTCGACTTCCCAAGGGGTCACTCTGATCATCAACCAGCATTGTGCATCAGGCACTCCCACCAACACTGAGAACTTTTGCTGATTTTTAAGGTAAAAAATGGTAGAATATTTTAAATTATGTTTATTGACTTGATAATTAACATGGTTGAGTGTGTGTGTTAATTCATTTTTTTTTCCTATGAATGGTTCATATTTAACCACATATTGTCCATTTTAAACCACATATTGTTTTGGTATCTATCAGTTTTTTTGATTTATAGACATACTTTATATATCAAAGATGTTAACCTTTTATCCAAAATTCAAATAACTTCTATTAGTTGCTTTCTAATTCTCCTTTTTAGCATGCCAAAGATTTTTATTTTTAGGTAGTCAAATCTATTTAAAATTTTTTTGTGATTTCTTCCACCTGTTTTATAGATTCTACAATCCTCTCTTTACCAGCAATTAGATGAATATTTGCTATTTTCTTCCAGTTGTATTTGTTTTCTTCTCTCTTCCCAAATCCAGTCGGAATTGAGTTTGGTGTATAGTGTGAGGTAAGGATGTCACTTTATTAGCTCTTCTAAAACCACTTTTCGAACAATACATTTTCCTAAAATAATTTTCTCTTCAACTATTGACTTGTGAGTAAAGCAGGTCTGTTCCAGGCTATCTATTCACTTCATCGATTTGTCTGCTTCTTGCATTGATACTACACTCTTTTACTTTTTGTGTATTTATGTTTTAATATCTGGTAGGGCATTTTCCCCTTATTTCTCTCTTTTTAAAGAAATGTATTTGATTTCTCATTTATTTGCTTTAAATGAACTTTATAATGATTTTTATCATGTTCCAAAATCATCTGCTTTGATATTTTGACTAAAACTTGTCTTTTAAAACTTTAATTTCATAATCAGCTTTTTGACAGAAAAAAAAGCGCCTATTTTTATTTTTGTGTCTGGTTGTAGTTTTCTGATGTTAATAAATATTACCTCAAAAATTGTAAAGAACTGTAGTTCCTCCATCTCCTAAGGAACACAAAGTACTTTTTATTGACATAATTTAGGTAAAATTTCGAAGGTTCTTGTGAGGAGAATTGGGCAAAGATATTTTCCATATATTTTAGGTGAGAAGGCTGAAGCAGAGGTTATTATACAGCTAATTCAAGACAGACTGGAATACATGATTAGATCTCTTAATTCTACTACCTACAAATTGTCTGGTGCATATATTATTCCTCTCTGTTTGGTGGTCTGCCCCCAAGGCAAAACAAAATAAGCAAAATCATGGATGAAACTGGCAGCAGGGCTTAAAGAATTCCAGCGATATGTTTTCTGCTTGTCTAGACAGCTAGGGAGATAGATTGCAGTATCCTTTGAGAGAACCACTATATATACTGAAAATAGGTGTTTATTTTCTTACTTTAGAGTTCAAGGGAGCAAGAAGTCATGTTGATTATAGAACGTGGATAATTTCAGGTAAGTAGTGTTGTCAGATTTAGCAGATAACCAGACAGGGCACTCAGTAACATTTGAATTCCAGATAAACAAGAAATACTTTATAGTACTAGTGTATCCCAAACACTGCATGGGACATACTTATACCAAAACATTATTCACTGTTCATCTGAAATTCCATTTTAACTGGCCATTTTGTATTTTATCTAGCAATCCTACAGATAAGGTAAATCTATATTTTGTATGCCAAAAGGTTCTTTAATCACCTATAAGCTAAACCTGTCCTAAATAGGAACTACAAGGTCCAAAGCTTTGCACCAAAGCATTCAAAATCAAACAAAAACAAATATAAGAAAAAAATCCCACTCCGTTTCTCCTGGTATTGAACTTGCTCTGCCTGAAATTATAGAAATAGCTTAAGTGATTGCTGATGAAATTATTTTAAAAATTTGAATCAATGAAGATAATCTGATGAAAAAGTTTTAAAGTCACAACTGTGCTATGTTTATCACCTTTTAAAGCTAAACTTTATTTTCCTTTATTCATAACTTGAAGGTGGAAGATTGTCTCCAATTATGTCTCCGTGTTCACCCTCTGCCTGCCCCTTCCATCTGAACCACCACTGGCCCCAATTATGGTAGAGGGTGGGGCGCACTTTTAGGAAAAATGGGAACCCAAAAGTTACTGTGTCGTATTTAAATCTCCAGCTGATTCCATCCACAGTTCGCTGCAGTTCTCTGAGCTTCAAACTCATGTACCGCCATCTCCACCGGCCTATTTTAATAGACAACTCAGACTTGCTAGATGCATTCTGCATGCATGCAGAATCTAGTTCCCTGACCAGGGATCAAACCCGGGCCCCCTGCATTGGGAGCATGGAGTCTTACCCACTGGACCACGAGGGAAGTTCCTTCTGATCATTTTCTACTATGACTTTATTTGTCTCCTTGGAAGCTTGCAGCATCTTGATCACTATTGGTCTGAAATTTCATGATGATGTGCTCTTGTGTTACTCTTTTTATTCACAGTGCTTGGCACTTGCTAGATGCTTTCATTCTGGAAACATATGTCCTTCTGGGAAATCTTCTTGAATTATTTCTTTGATATTTTTATTCCTTTCATTTCCTCTATTCATTCTTTCTGGGACTCCTATTTGTCAGCTAATTGAGTCTAATGGTCTAATCCCTTTAATTTTCTTTTCTTTCCTATCTATCCCATCTATTTATAGTTGTTTTATTTTCTAGAAGATTTATTCAACTCTGTCTTCCAACCTTTCTATTACTTTCACACATCTGTCATCATCTTTAAAAAAAAACACCTTTATTTTCTTAAGAACAGTTTTAGATTGTAAAGAAATTATGAAGGTAATACAGAAAGTTCCCACATACCTCACACTCAATTCCCTCTATTTTTAGCATCTTACATTAATGTGATACATTCCTTACAATTAACGAGCCAATTTAAGGCATTATTATTAACTAAAGCCCATATTTATTGAGATTTCCTTAATTTTTGCTGAATTTCCTTTTTCTGTTCCAGGACCCCATTAGAACATCATGTTATATTTAGTTGTCATGTTTCCTTAGGCTACTCCTGACTTTGGCTATTTCTCAGACTTTCCTCGTTTTTGATGACCTTGACAGTTTCGAGGAGTACCAGTCAGGAATTTTGTAGAATGTCAAATTAGGATTTGTCTGTTTTTCTTAGGATTAGACTGGAGTTATTGGGTTTTGGGAGAAAGACCACAGAGGTTAATTGCCATTTCATCATATCAGGTGAAGGTACGTGCTATCAACATGATCTATCACTGTTGACGTTGACCTTGATCACCTGGCTGAGGTAGTGTTTGCCAAGTTTCTTTCTTCTCCCTGCTTTTCCCTCCCTGTGCTCTTTGAAAGGATGCTGCTGTGTGCTGCCCACATGGGCTCCGGGGAACTAATGCTCCATCCCCTTGGAGGGCTCTCTCATCATATGTTTATATCCAGGAAATTTTTTCCCCTAAAAACATTGTTTTAAATAATCTTTTGTCTTTAGATTATGGTTGCAATAATATAACTTTCTGAGGATATTGTTTTTAAAAGTTTTCCTAAGCTTTCTGCATTCTTCTTCCTCCAAGTTCCTTTTTATATGTTTGTTTCCTTCAGATTAGAATCTTTTCTCAGGCGTTTGTTGATTCTTGGCTGTCTGTTCATGTATTAAGACTGGGATATGACAAAGCTGATGGGAAGCTCTATGTAGATGAGGCTTGTCAACTGGAAGGCAAACTGGCTCGCTTGTTTCACGAGGTGCATTAGTTTCCTGGCTGCTGTAACAAAGTACCACAAATTTGGTGGCTTAAAACAACACAAGTTTATTCTCTCACAGTTCTAAAGGGTGGATGTCTGAAATCAGTCGCGTGGGCTGAAAGCAAGGTGACTGCGGGGCCAGGCTCCCTCCAGAGGCTCTAGGGGAGAACTATTCCTTGCCTCTTCCAGCTTCTGGTGGATGCTGGAATTCCTTGACTTGTGGCCACATCTCTTCAACCTCTGCCTCTGTCCTCCGTGTGTGTATGAAACTTCCCTCTGCCTCTCATGCCACTTGTGATGGCATTTAGGGCCCACTGGATAATCCAGGATAACTGTCTCACTTCAAGATCCTCAACTTAATCACATCTGCAGACTCTTTTTTTCTTATAAGGGAACAACGGCAGGTTTCTGGGATGAGGGCCTGATACCTTTGGATGGCCATTATTCAGCGCACTAGCATTTGTGGTGTCTGAAGTTTTTCACTTCCTTGGTCCGTTCCTCCTTCAAGAATCTCCTCATCTCCTTCTGCCTAGCTGCCATGTTCTTGGCACTGAGGGGATGGAGGGGGCATACACCTTTAAGTAGGTAGACTTTAAAAATATATACATATATGTATATGTATATATATATGCATGCTTATAGTAGAGAATTCACCCTTGCTGATGTCTGATGTCCCTAAGGCCGGAAAGACTTTAGTTCAACCTCTTCAGAGAGGGAACCCCAGCCCTGTGTGATGGTAGAGGAGGGACGGGGTGAGGGAATGATCTAGTTACTTTTTAAACAGATCTGTAACTCATTTTCCTCTCTGCTGCGCCTCTACTTTCAGAGGTGCTGGCACCTTCCATTCCTGGGCCTTTCTGGGGCTCCTGATCAGGCAGAGTGAACCAGGCTGCTTCTGGATGGCCCTAGATATCAACTTTCTAGTTTTCTAAGGAAGAGACCACTTGTCTGTAAACTTTCTAGTTTCCAAAATTTTGTCATTGTTGTTGTCTTTTTCCTTGTTGATTTTTATGCAACTAAAAAGAACTCCCTTGGGGCTTCCCTGGTGGCGCAGTGGTTAAGAATCCACCTGCCAATGCAGGGGACACGGGTTCGAGCCCTGGTCTGGGAAGATCCCACATGCCACGGAGCAACTAGGCCCGTGAGCCACAACTACTGAGCCTGCGCGTCTGGAGCCTGTGCTCCGCAACAAGAGAGGCTGTGATAGTGAGAGGCCCGCGCACCGCAATGAAGAGTGGCCCCCACTTGCCGCCACTAGAGAAAGCCCTCACACAGAAACAAAGACCCAACACAGCCAAAAATAAATAAATAAAGACTCCCTTGTATGTGTGTGTGTGAGTGTGTGTGTATTTTGGGAGGGAGCACAGGTTCAATTTGCCATTTAAAAAATTACGTGTTGCTCTTACAGGAATTATGTAAAACAGTATGGAGATTCCTCAAGAAATTAAAAATAGAACTAAAGATCTAGCAATCCCACTTCTGGGTATACATCCAAAAGAAATAAAATCAGTATCTTGAAGAGGTATCTGCAGTCCCGCGTTCGTTGAAGCATTATTCACAATAGCCAAGATATGGAAACAACCTAAATATTGATTGATGGATAAATGGATAAAGAAAATGTGGCATGTATATAAACCATGGAATATTATTCAGCTGTAAACAAGAAGGAAATTTGCCATTTGCAACAACGTGGATGAACCTGGAGGACAGTATGCTAAGTGAAATAAGTCAGACACAGAAAGACAAACACTCATAAGTGGAACCTTGGAAGCGGAGAGTAGAATGGTGGTTGCCAGGGGCTGAGGGGAGGGGAAGGGGAAGATGTTGGTCAAGGAGCACAAGGTCTCAGTTATGCGGGATGAAGAAGTTCTGGAGATCTAATGTGCAGACAGTGTTTTCCAAACTGATTTTTAGCTGTAGAAGGGGTCTCACCACCACCATCACCTGCAGCACTTTTGTGCTGATAATTATTTCTTTTTCTCCGTGATTCTGTCGATGTGGAGAATTTCATTGATCAATTTTTCTAGTCTTAACTCAATGTTGCATTCCTGGAATAAATCTAACTTTGTTATTCTGTGTGGCTCTCAGTGTGTGGTCCCCCAGCCTGCAGCACCAGCATTGCCTGGGAACTTGTTAGAAATGCAACTTCTCAGCGACCTCAGACCTTCTGAATCCTAAGCTCTCAGGGTGGGGTCCAGTGTTTACCTGTGTTTTACCAAAGCCTTTCCGGTGGTTCCGATGCTCTGTTGATGTACGCCAACCTCTGAGAGCCCCCATTGGAGAGGTGTGTTGATTCTTCTCCTCTTACCCTTCCCCACGAGAGTGTGGGATCATTTGGCTCACGAGCTTTACCTTAAGGCCCACAGTGAGACCTGGAGGAGGGCAGCAGAAAGACTCACCACGTGTCTGTTTTAGAAGTAAATATTCCTTCCATGAAGGCCTCCGGGGGCATCCATTTGACCGGCAGCATCGCACAGCCTCCCTTTCGGTAGTAGCTCGCTCTGCAGGGAGAAGAGAAAAGCGGACTTGGTTCTGGAAATGGCTCTGAGCCAGGTACCGTGAGAGAGTGGCAACAACAAGGTCTACCCGTTAACGGACGGAAATTAACAAGGGGCGCTTGTGGTTCAGGAGGGGAGCAGGGGACACAGATCACCTAGTTAACAACCTTAGTGTCGCTTCATAGGAGACAAAACAGCCCACTGCAGGCGTGAAAGGAAAGATCTGTGCAATAACTAAAAATACCCGCTGGCAGATAGTTAGATTTCCCTGGTGGGTTTTGTTTATTATAATTCACAATGAATAACATGACGCCAACCTTATAAGTACTGTTCCTGATGATCCACGGTAACGCGAGATCTAAAATGGGAGAATTGAGGGCAGGGCTGGTGTCCTACTCTGGACCCTCCTCGGCACTCACACAGCATCTAATTCAATACAGGTGCTCGACATGGAACCCTCTAGGCGGCGGGCGGGAAGCTGCATGCCATAGCAGAGCCCCCAGGAGAGCACCTGGCTTCCATGGTATGAGGTGACTCACTAGTTTTTGTCACTGATGTCATTAATGCAACTCACTGATAAAAGCTAATAAATGAATTCATACCACTGAAGCCAGCTCCACCCCAGCCCTGTGCTCCCACACCTGGTGTGTTATGGGAGGTGTCTCCCCACCAGCTGCCTAGATTAATTAATTACTCCAATAAACATGAACTGAGTACTGAGTATGTGTCAGGTGTTCTGGCACGTGCTGAGGACATAAATAAGTCATAGTCACTCTCTTCCAACGTATGGTTTAGTGGAAGAAACAGACAGAATCAACTGCAGTAAGAACAACAACACATGTGATGATGTAGGTATGTACGAAGCTTGGTGACCAATGAAGAATGCATTTGTTCTACCCAAGGTGGGGGTAGAGTATAGGAGAAGTTTCTTGGGGGCGCTGTTGGAGCTGGAACGGCAAAGCAGCTCTCGAGGAAGACCATTCCTGACATGTGGCGTTGCACGGTGCCTGTGGGAAGACGGGGCTGTAGGGAAGTTGGGCAGTGAAGCATAGAGCTGGGGAACTGTCGGTGCTGAGGATGGAGAGGAAGGGCCAGATCATGTGACTCACTAAGTCTCACTGCAACGTTTGTGTCTTAGAGCACAGGCTCTCCCGGGGTGCTCTGAGACAGCAGGGGAAGGAACGCTGAGACTCTGGGTGATAGAAGAGGGTGAAATGGAGCATTACCAGGGTATGTGGTGGATACCAGTGGTAGATGACCATAGCTAAAAACATTGCTAACTCCAAATTTCCCATGTACTGCTATCCTGTGGTAACAGGATGCCATCAGCATTCTTACCCCACGGAGATTGTTTACCAGTTCCGTGGGAGACCTTCAAGGTCTCCCTTATTCTCCAAAGACTGAAAGGTCTACATGACCATCCCTCCTCTCTCTACCTCCGGATTAGGGAAGGTGTAATTAGTGACCATGCAAGGGAGTGACTTGCTCAGCTAATGGAGTGAGTCACTGTTGTAAATAATCAGACAAAGAAGAAACGGGAATTCCCTGGCAGTTCAGTGGTTAGGACTCCGCGCTTCCACTGCAGGGCAGGGGGCACGGGTTCAATCCCTGGCTCGGCAACTAAGATCCCCCATGCAGTGCAGCACGGACCAAAAAAAAAAAAAAAGAAGAAGAAACTAGGGGTTGGGAAGAGAAGAGTGGGATAAAGTATAATAGAGGTTTTTTTTTTAAATTAAAATTTACCTTATTTTTTAAAGTAGCCTTAAGAATATGACAGGGAAAAAGAAATGAAGCTGAGCTAAGTACCTATGGACTTTGAACTACACTCCTGTGTCTCCTGGTGTGAGAAAAGAAGAGCGATGAGCTGGGCCCAGTTTCCTGTCAGTTCTAAGGTGCTCTTGCTTGGGGTGACGGAAGCTAAGCCTGTTTAGAATTCCTGAGTATTGAGGAAAGGGGTTAAGTAAGTTGTTTACTTAGAAACGTTTTCCATATCAAGTATCCAGGTTATTCTGTGTCTCAGAACATGCTAGGACTATAGAGTTGGAACCAGAAAGACAATCTAATTAACAGCTTAGTGTCAATTATTGCAGTCAGTGTGATCCTAGAATTAGCCCTTCGGGCATGAGCAATGATTAAGGCTTCCCATGTCCTGAAAAGGAACTTAATGACATTTTAGGTGGCAAGTTGACAAGGCACCAGAGATGCTTTAGGGCACAAGCAGCCTTGTCACACTCTCTTGAGGGGGTTAAGCTGAGGAGGTGAGCTCTGATGGGTGATGGCAGTCTTTACTCACCGGTAGATGTCTCGAGCCATTCCGAAGTCTCCAATCTTGGCCACTCTTCCAGGGCCTGGACAGGTCAAGAGACAGTTCCTGGCAGCAATGTCCCTGGGAAGAAAAAAAATGAGAAAATGCATTTCCTAATTTTATTCTTGAAAAGATAAATGTATAATATTCAGCACAAGGATTTTCACCTCCAATGTGAAGGTTCAGATAGTTCCCTTTTCTTCCCTATAGTTCCTTTCTACATTATACTTCAGTATGAAAGAAATAGCTAAGCAATTCTAGGTCTCAGAACTAACAGGGAAATGGAAAAGGATTTGGGGAGATGATTGAAATGTTAAATGGGATAATAATAATGAAAATAACTATAATAGGAACTAGAAAATCGATTGGCCTTTTACTGTGTACTTAAGCACTGTTCTATGTGCTTCATATCTAATTCTCACCACAACTCTGTAAGACACAAGGTGCTATTATTATCCTTATTTTATCAAAAAAACTTAAGCTAAAAGAAGATAATAGAGGGACATAAGAAATGCGTTTGGCTTTAGGCTATTGTTCTGTACAGACTGCTGGTTGGTTTTTGCCCGTTGGATGAAGGAGTGTTCTGGAACAGCATAATTTCCATGATCAGATTCAAGTAGGTCAAAGTATTCCCAAATATTTCTAGTTTTATTTTTTAATAAGCCATTATGGTTTTTACATCCATGATTTTATCTAAAGGCTTTGCTAAGCTGTATGCATCATAGCTATGTGGCCGAAGAATCACTTCTTTCGAGTTAGAAAGTTATCTTCTCTCCTTAGTTGTTATGCTCCAGATGGCCTATTCTCCCGTAGCACACCTGTAAGCCTTGATCAGAAGCTTTCCAAGATCCATCAACTTCTATTCACTGACTGCTAACCCATTCTTGACATGCATGTGGGGATTAAGGATGCAGCCAGAAGAAGTCTGGAATGGGTTTCTAATAATATTAAAGTCCTGGATGGGAAAAAAAAAAAGTACTCCTTGGGGGGAACAGGTGGTGTTTTCACATTTTCAGTTGGTTTCATGAAGGTTCTGACCTTTGGCTGAGAAAGAAGGACATGGAGAATAAACAACTGGATAGTATTAAAAAAAAAATAGGGTCTGGATAGGGCATCATGGCTTAGGAGATCAGAACAATGGGTCAGGGTGGGAGATGGATGTCATTAATGCCACTGCCCTGATCCAGAAGGTTTAAGTTGAATTTCGAGGAGCAATGGTGCATAAAATGCCCTAAGGAAACCATAAAAGCATGACATATATGACATCAAAAAGAAGAAAAAAATAGTAGGAGATATAACCATTGCTTCTCAAGAGTAATATAGTGAAATAGACCAGGAACAATATTTATGGATCCGGAAAGGTCTTTCCATTGATGTGCAGGGAATGGTTGCTTAAAAAATTGATCTTGAATCTAATGGCAGGAAAGTAAATGTAACATCATAGAACACACCAGGAATTGGTAGAATGACACATATTTCTTGAAATGGCAATAAAGCATGTCCAAAGGAAACAGATCTAATAGGAAAATGGGAGCATGTGGATCTGGTGAGGGAGTTCCACTCTGAATTCAGCGGGTGTGGGTGCGTGGGAGTCTGCGAATCTTGAGGCAGACACTGGGTGGAGGAGAGATAATTAAAGTAAACCTATTGGGGGAGTGTGCCACAGACCTCAAGCCAGTTAGAAGATGTAAAAGATGCTTTCTTCAAACCAATTACCTCAGCAGACAGCTTTGATCAAGATGGACAATTTCTGCTAATAGTTACCCTTTGCTTATAAAGCAGATCATCTGATACATTATTGATTCAATCTTTGACAATTTCATTTCTCAAAAAAGATAAAAGGAGCAACAAACTATTACTCTGGGATCTAATTCTGACCTTCAGTAACTATTTACAGATATGGAAGCCATAAGAATCTTAAGAGAATATGATCCTGTTATCTTATTATCTGTAATAACAGCACTGGATATAGTCAACATGTTAGCATGCCTCTAGGAAAGCAGATTTCAAAACGTCAGAGGGAAGATGGATATGATCCCTCAGTCAGAGAATCTGGACGCTTGGTGACTAATGTGGGAGTGGAGATAAAAAGGCAGAAACGGGGACTTCCCTGGTGGTCCAGTGGTAAAGAATCCGCCTTCCAATGCAGGGGATGCGGGTTTGATCCCTGGTCAGGGAACTAAGATCCCACATGCCGCAGGGCAGCTGGACCCGTGCACCACAACTACTGAGCTCGCATGCCTCAACTAGAGAGCCTGCGTGCCGCAAACTACAGAGCCCACGTGCTCTGGAACCTGTGCGACACAACTAGAGAGAGAAAAACCTGCACGCCACAACTAGAGAGAAGCCTGTGCGCAGCAACGAAGAGCCCACATGCTTCAACGAAGATCCCACGTGCCGCAACTAAGACCTGAAGCAGCCAAAAATAAATAAAATAATAAATAAATCTTTTTTTTTTTTTTTAAAAAGGCAGAAACGACCTCAGGGAGAAGTGAAGGGAGAGTTCTGAAGTTACCAAGGTGACGGCACATGTTGCTCTCAGATGAGCCCAGACTTAGAGGACGTGGACAAAAGATGGAAAGATGGCTCTAGCCAAGGACTAGTTCCAAAAAGAGTACAACCTTGCCATGTCTGAACAACAATAAAGCCCAGAGCTGAGATTTATGGAAAGTTGTGTACACATTAAAAAGGGCAAGAATGACAATGGCAGGGTTGGATGAGAACAGAAAGAACTGAGCCCGGCTTCTCTTTTACTTCTGTTATTTCTATCAAGCACAATGATCTGCAAGTTGGAAAGGTTGAAAATCAAGAGGAAGATCTGAAGATCAAAATGATGAAGTGACAGTCAAAGGATGAGCCGATGTGAACTTCTCGCCTTGCTTCAGGAATGGTTTTGGGAAGCTAGGCCAGTGTATTTCTTGATCTTCAACTTCCCCATTTTTATTAGGGAAGGAAGCATAGCTTGCTATCTACCTACACGCTTTTCTATTTCTAAACTCATACAGATTCTCTCATTTTCTACGTTGTATTACATATTCTAATTATTAGGAACATGTCTTATACTCTTTGATGGGTTAATGAGTGTTTATTAGTTCACCAGGTTGTTATTTACTAAATTAGAAGCAAATGGTTAGGAAGAGCTTTGCAAAGAGCCTAACAATCTACTTGACTTTCCAGGTTTCAGAATCAAGCTGTCTGATGAGAAAGCCATCGATGGTCACATGGAAAGGAATACGCATCATCTCTCACGTCTATAGCATTACACATGGACTTGATGTACCAATGCAAACACCATTTAAACACAAGGATCATAGAGAGTAGAAGAAATGAAGTACAGAGGTGGAGAAAATAATCATTATTCTTCATTTCAGAGTATTTTAGAAAAAAAATAATTTATCCAATAAACATTTATTGTGCTCCACTATGTGCCAGGGATATGAAGATGAATAAAACAGGGTCCTTGCCTTCGAGTTACCCATAGTCAGATATGTGAAAATATAAACTCCTTAAACTTCCCTTAAGGAGCCCAGTTTTCTAGGCATGGAAACATTCACATGATCTAGGACTTGACACAGGCAGGAGTCCCTGCAGGGGGTCAGGTATAGCTCATCTGGGTCTCCAGCGCTGGTATGGATGTTTTATGATCCCACTTTACATACGGGCCAAATGAAGCCCTGGTAGAGTAATAACCATCTTAAAGACAAACAAAGCTGAACCATCCAAACAGCTTTGGAGAGAGACCTATTGTTCTGCTCTGAAGGCGCGATCTGGGCCCCTGAGACATGTAGGGAAGCGTACAGAAGGCAAGGGTAGAGGAAGGTCACTTAGACTCACCGGTGGATGAAGTGATTTTCCTCTAGATACTGGCAGCCACAGGCGATGTCCCGAGCCACATGCAGGAGGTCCAGCATGGCCAGGGAGGAGGGCTGATTCTGTGGCAGACAGAAGTGACCAGCTGATGAGAAGCTCTTGGGGGAGAGAAGATCTGAAACACTCGCTTCCCATGCTTGCTAGGAGGCCAAAAGGTGCGCCACCCCCAGGGTCTCAGCCCTGGTTGCACATTTGAAATCACCTGGCAGCTTTAAAAGAATGCAGATGCCTGGGCCTCAGCCCAGACCAAAGACTCCATCTCTGCAGGTGGGCGCAACATTTACAGGGTCGCAGCTCCCAGATGAGTGGGGCCGGAACCCTAAACCACAGGAACCGGTAATGGCAGACGTCCTGCCCCTTTGCATTTTTTCTGCCCATTCTTCCACCTCAATCTTCATAAACATTTGAATCCCCCAAACGTACAAACAGGCCTGTGAGGAAATCAAGGGGGCTAATGTTGTTTTAGAAATGCTCTAGTTAAATGCTTAAAAATATTTTTTAAAAACTAATTTTCTTCCTGAAGACCTAGACCTGAAGTGGATTGAAAAAGGAAAGCTTCCAGAAAATGCTGGGCAGCTGAAGAGCCATCTCTGGCTTTTCTGCATGAATTCTCTTTTGTGCAAAAGTTGCTGCCGCCCCCTCACCCCTGCTGCCCCCGAGATGCACCCCGTCTTTGCCTCCCCACAGCCTGGTGGAGCCCCGGGAAGTCTTTTCTGAGGGCTACGCCCTTCTCAGTGCCTTTTAAATTCCTAAACCCCCAAGTCTGCAGCAATACGTCGTCATGCAGTGTCACATTCACTGTGCTCTTCTGTGCCTATTTTACCATGTCCCCAAGGAAACTTCAAGGCACCCGAGGCAGGGCCTTCAGCGTCCACTTCCGTGGTCTCCAGAACGACCCTTAGCTCGCTGCCGTGGTTCAGTGAACAAGGGGGTTCGTTGGTTGATTACAGCCGAACTAGGGTTTACCCAGATGCCGGCCACAGATCAGGGCCTCCCCAGGACTCCTTGGAGCGGTAGCAGGGGTCTGAAGGAGGCAGAGAGGAGTTTGTCTAGGGCATGCTTCAGTTCTGGGGGAGATGACTCAGGGAGGGGAATAGTCTCTGCCCATGGACCATTGGGCAGGGCCTTACATGTAACAGAGCAAGTCCCAGGACATGATCTCCTTTGATGCAACATCGCGTGTGGTCGGTAGGGAAGAGAGGTTACCTCTGTATTAAAGATGAGAGGGCTGAAGGCTCAGAGAGGCTCAGGTCACACAGTCAACAGGGTGGAGCCGAAACTGCCCTGAACTGGGCTTTAAGGATCTGGGTTGGGGGAAGTAGGATTCTAGGAGTTAAAACTGAGCTTCTCGGGAGAGCGTGTCCGAGAAGGGCCGGAGTACCCATGGGCACAGCGCACGGTACCCAAGTGAATACAGATGCAGCACACAGATGCCGTGAGGGCACATTTCGGTGCTCAGCTGAGCTGAGCTGGGCTTCATCCTGCTCGTCCCTTATTGGCTGTGTGGCCTGGGGCTGACCGCTTTGCCTCTGTCCAAGCCACCGTGTCCTGGTCTGTGAAATCAGCATGACACTCTTGGCCTCACTGGATTGTTAGGAGCACCTGTAGTCAGAGGCACAGAGTGAGTGCTTCATAGAGGGCTCTGCAGTTATGGAGGGGGCTGCTCCTGGAGGGTGCTGTGGGGTCTTGGGAAATGGCTTTTGTGCTGGGCTTCTCCCGGGACCGTGTCAGGCTGAGAAGTACTGGGCACTGTGAGAGACAGTCCCCTTTTCCTGGGGAAAAGGAAAGTAATATATTTCCAAGGGGAATATGCATCCATCTTGCTATAGTATTAGAACAATCTTTTCTCTCTCTTTCTTTCAAACTGCTTTCTGTTCCTGCCAAACAGGACCCAGTCCTAGCTCCCCCCGGGTCTCTTTGTGTCTTAGCCCCCATCACTCAGGATGCAAGGACCACTGATGTCTCAAATGCTCCATGAGTCTGGTGTGCTGCAGGGACTAAATCTTCCCAGGCATTAACCCACGGGCCGGGTTTATCTGGGCTCCCTGTCTTTGGCTGCTCAGAGCAAATTAACTGTGCCGCTAATCAGTCTGCACAGAAGCAGATAGTCAGTAACCCATGGGTGTGTGTGTGTGTGTATGTGTGTGTGTGTGTGTGTGTGCGCAGTGGGGGAGGTGTGGATGCTGTGGCAAAACCAATACTTAAAACTAGCAGTGCAGAGCGTAGCCAGTGTGCTCAGTGCCATTTATATCCATCCTGGGCAAAGAAGGACTTGGAACCAGGGTTTTTCCCCCTATTTGCCACTGAATGCAGCACTTCCTTTGGCAACTCGGGCAGTCATGGTTATGCGTGTATCCCGCCCAGTACTCAGAGAGGATTTTGTCCAGTATTTCCCAAAGCAGGCTGTGGGATGGAATTCAATCAAACAGGCATGGGAATTCCTGGGTTAAATAGGTGTCTTTATCACAGGAATTATTAGAGTCTTGGCTATACGCTAATGTGTACTGAGAATCAATAAGAGGGGAGCCTGCGTGGCTCTGAAATTTGCTTGACCAAGGAATTCTTTTGAGCATGTGTGTGAGTGTGTAGCACCTCAGGGTACCGGAGTTCCCTTCAGGGACACTGTTTTGACCAATATCCTATTTTTACATGGGAGAAAAGAGGCCCACTGAAGTGGCATAATTTCTTTGCTCGTAGTTTCTGAGGGGCTATTTCCAAAGGATAATGTATATACTAATAAAAGACAGAATAATATTGATATCTGTTCCTTCCTTAAGGAGCTTCTGCATTTAGAGATGAAGGGTCACAGGACATGGGGGAGGAACTGTTTCACCAAGTGAAAAACAGACTAGGGATATATTGTAAAATTGACACCTATGAGGGTAAGAGGGAAAGATGAAAGGAAGAAGCAAAGAATGCAGACGGGGGACACAAAATATTAAAAGTGGCAAAAATCCATTTTGAAAAGTGATGAGATGTGAATGGTGCTGGGCCCTCACATTCCTGGCTCCTGACATGGCCGAGAAAATACCCCTCCATGCATTTTGGAGGCAGCATTGGTATTTGGCAAAGTTGAAGCCAAAGATGAAAACCTAAGCATTAGTTGCAACCAGAGGTTCTCACCTCTGCGCTGTTGACCTCTGACATCCAAGAAGCCGTCTTGTACTGAGCCTCTTCTCTAGAGCCATTACCTACAGGATTACCATGTTCCAAACAGCTATAGACACTATAGCGGTCAATGACCGCCACCTTGAATAAAGAGATTACTGACTCCTTAATGGCCTTTGCTATTATTGATTGAATCAACTGATATTAAAAGACAGCTACTAGCCTACATCTGGCATATATTAAACCCTCAATAAAAATCTGTTCAATAAAGAGAGCATCTGCAAAATTATTTTGCCATTAAAAGGGTCCTTCCTTCTTGAGGAGGTGGGGTCCTGGGACTGAACGACGTTTTCCTCTGTACCCACGAGTTTCATTTCCATGACAGACATGGCTGGCCCAGGCGCCCATTCTGTCCTCTGAGTGTGTGTACCCATCATTACCTCATGTCCTTCTATCCTGATGGTCCATGGAGCCACTGAGCCCCAGGGATGGCAGGAAGTGAGCACAGAGCGCTCGCCTGATTCTGAGTGCCCAGCCGGGTGCCTGCACGCAGCAGGTCATCATCAGGTACGCCCGGACAGACTCGAGGACTTCAAACAAATGAATCAGGTGGACTTCAGGCCTTCGAGTCCAGTGAGTTCCACAGCCTGGAGGCGCAACTCTGCCCACCCGCTCCTCAGGGTGTGTACCTCTCCAGCCCTGATGTCCATCAGCCAGTCCCTCCCTTCTTCATCATGTGTAGGATTTGCTGATATTAGCCCTCCTCGGTCCACTTCCAAATCGCACTCCTTTCTCACAGTCAACCTGACCCCCACTCCACTGAGCTGGGTTTTGTGGTTCTGAGAATCCATGCAGGACACCCAGCAACCTCCTCCCCACCTCCCCACCTCCCCACCCCTTCCACCACGGCCAGAAGTTGCTGCTACAAACACATTTGCATGGGGTCACTTTGGAGGGCTGTGATCCGACATTTTAAATCACCCATCGTGGGCAGTACCTCAGGAACGACCAGCTCACCAGAGATGAGTGGGTGTGTAAAGGGGTAAGGAGGAAGACTGGGGTGCTACCAGGACCTGGGGGCATGGTTGGCAGGGAGAGCCACACAGAAGAAGAGCAGGGTCAAGGGTTAACGGGCAGATTTGGTGACGGGGATCCTGACCTGTAGAAGCGGCTCTCCCAAGCACAGTCGACCTTCTCCTGGCTGTGGGCATCCCTCGGGCGGTGCCTGCAGCTAGAGGTCGGAACTTGGCAGCAGGCTCCTGCTCTGAGCCTCCTTGGGGTGGTACTGGGGCTGGAGGTGGTGGGAGATATCAGTGATCCGCCTTTCCTTGCTGGTGCTTCGTTCTTTGAGACAACATTCAAATCCTCTTTCATCATCAAGGGAGAGAGATGATACCTTTGCCTGCAAGTCCTCGGGCTTGCCAAATGAAGGGTTCCCAGATTCCCTTTACAAGGAGGTCACAATACTTTCTTGTCCTCAAGCCCCAGGAATCTCCAGTGGGAAAGCCAGAGCTATGCCTCTGCCCAAAGTGTGATACCATGTGTTCCCTGTTTGACGTCTGCCAGAGGCACTGCTTCCCAGCACTGCTCGGCCTTGCTGGGTGCTGGTGGGAAAGCCAAGGCTGGTGCCCAGACCTGGCAGGGATGCCTGCATAGCTGGTGGCAGTTGCTGTGAACAACCCACCCTCACCTTGGCACTCGGGGCTTCTCAAAGGGGACCATCAGGATAAACAGCACAGCAGGCTGGAGAGAGCATGGAATCAGGAGCCAGCAGGCCTGAGCTCTATCCCAGCTCTTCCGCTTCCTGCGCGCCTCGGCAGGTCACATGACCACTCCGAGCCACTGTTTTCCCGTCTCCAGAACGGGGTGAGATCTGTACCACCTACTTCATAGGGTGGTTGTGAGAAACGTGAAACTCTGGGGAGGAGGATGATAATGCAGATGAGGATTATCACGAGGCGGGGTTAGTTCTCGCTCCGCCTCCCCTAGCCCCCTTCCTCCTGCCACGTGTGCTTAGGTGCGTACACACTTATCTCAAGGAGTTAGATCGGATTCCTCTTAGATGCCGAGAGAGGCTTGCGGGAACAGTGTGGAGGCTCCTAAGGATGCGGTCTCTAAACTGAGCCTGAGTGAAGGCGTGGGCTGGAGTAGGCGTGACCTTCCGAGCTTTGCGCCACCACCTGGGGTCCTCGTGAGGAGAGAGTGTTCCCGTTCTGGGCTTGCCGTGGCAGAGCGGTTGTCAGTCTTCTCTGCTTTCCTGGGGGTGGGGAGGGTACAAGTCTTCCCCGTGGTCCTCAGAGTCCAGTGGCAACTAAAGGAAGTCAGGTCCTAACTCAGGGGTCGGCTCTGCTCCAGTTTCCAGGGTCCAGGCCTCTTGAAGACCCCAGCAGTGACTGGAGTGGACAGCTGGACTCCGGGATCGCCCAGTGTGCTGTGTTATATAAATGATCTCTGTCTGAGATGTTGTAGCCTAGCCCGAGGAGTTCACGTTGCAGATGCTGAGGTTAGAGGGGGTTGGCTGTCCTAAGCAGGTGGTCCAATGGCCAAGCAGGGCTGGGCGTGGGTGGGTCCACTTAGGTTTCTTCACTCCCCCAAGCTCTAGCCCTTTAACCATAACATGTATGCAGCACCTTCCTAAATACCCCAGCACTCGACTTTGATAGTAAAACTACAAGGTCAGGATGTCCGCATTTGAGAGATGAGGACAGTGGGGCTCAGAACGGGCGGATGCAAAGTGACCCGCCCCAAGTCAGTTGGTTGAGTGAGTGACACAGCCGGCATGAAAGTCCCCCCACTGTGCTTGTCCCTAGTTTGGTTTTCCACAATCAGCAGGCCATAAAAATAGATACAGCCTGGAGAAGCTGTTGCACAAGCCTTGCACAAACTCCCTGGGGCTGGGCTTGGCCATCAGCCACCTTCTGTCCCCTCTCTCCCGCCTTTCCCCCAGATCCGAGCCCGTGGGCCGACTCCCTCGGTTCCACTGAGTATGTTGCTTCCCAGGCTGCCCACCCTGGCTCCTTCCGCCCCCCGGTTCCGTCCTCCGGCACAGCTACTGGGAAAGGCTGGTTCTCACTCACCGGACGAGGGCGCGTCTCTCGGAGGAAGGACTTGAGGTCTCCTCCCGCCATGAGCTCCAGCAGGATAAATCGGGGCAGGGCTTGCAGACTCACCCCGATACAGCGCACGATGTTCTGGTGGTTGAACTTGCTGCAGAGCAGAGGGGAGTAATCGAATTTAACTCAGCTGAGTCTGGGAAAATCTTAAGTGGGCAAAGCCGGGTACAGAGTTATGCTTTCAGAAGCCACATTTTGTAAATGCTTTCTGTAAATGTGGGAAGCAGGCGTCCCAGGCTGGGCCTAAGCAGAGGACAATCTGGTTGCTGAGCAGCTGGAAGAACCAGAGGTCAGGGCTGGCGGGAGTTCAGTCTGCTTGAAAGAACTTGCTTGGAGGCGGTGGGGTGGAGGAGGGACTTGGGTGAGAAGGTGGGGCGGGGGGAGGGGAGGGCTTCGAGGCTGGGGCACGGACTGCTGGCCAGGATTCACGTTTGGGGTTTGGGTTTTCAGAGGAAGGCCTCAGGCGGAAGCTGGAGGAACTGCTTCCCCGAGGGACTGCGTGAGACCTGCCCGGTGACCGTGTGCGGAAGAGAACAAGGAAGAGGGCCACGGGCTCCCACTGTGGACTCCTCATGGGGGCTCTGAGATTCGGGTTTTCTTGTTAACGTGATCCTATCGGGACACGTGAGGCAGCGGGGCCAGGGAACTCCACGTGGGTGCACGCGCGCAGAGGTGACACACTGGGTGATAGTACACCCAAATATAATGCTGCTTAGTTACTGCCAAGTAGGGAGATGGAGTGATTTGGGTCTCCTTCCATCTGCTCTTCTACTTTCCAGGTTTTATTCAATAATCACATATTACATGCTCAATCAGAAAATACGTCATTTTTAAAGCAGGAGCTGAGCCTGCTGCTATCCTCCTATGGACCCTGCACACCACACACACTGCTCTGGACTCGTTCCCTCTGCCACTTCTGTCAAGGGGAGACCTCGGGCCGCCCCAGCCTTCAGGATGTTTGAGGTTCCCCAGTGCACCAGGAGGCCATGAGCCTGGCCAGATCTCAAGGTCCAACATCCGCTGTCAGAGCCCCGGACACTGAGACTCCCAGTGGGGGGGCCCCAGATCCACCAGTTGAAGGGTCAGGCCAGCTGGGTGGACCAGGGTGGGCGCCTTCCATCACTTGGGGGCCCATTTCCTTTACACGAGAGCTGAGAGCTGGGGTTGGCAAAGCACCTGGTGGAAGAGATACCTGGAGGAGGATTGTATCTTCTACTGTCAACAACCAGCATGCTCTGTTTCTTAAGAAAAGGGGGAAAAGAACCAGTGGATGACACAGGGATGCTGGTTGAAGGCGGAGTGATACCAATTGGATTCTTTTTCTAAGACAACCATCTGGGGGCCGGTTCCACTCTGGTAAGACGTGCTAAGAATTCACGGAGTCTCCTGTTGGAGAGGGAGGGGTACGCTGCAGGACAACCCTGTTTCCCTCAGAGACGTGCCTGTTAGAAACATCTCGTGTCCCTTACAGGCTTGGGGCAGTGGTGTGGGGTGTCTCCCTGTGTCGGTACCTGATGATCAGGGCTTCCATGAGGAAATCCAGTTCGTCCTGTTCGGAACACACCTCAGGCAGCGTCTGGGCACAGAAGGGAGGGTGGGAAGGAGAAGGAGGCTGTGAGCCGCAGAGGTCAGAGGCTGTCAGCAGAGAGCCACGCTTACAGAGACCCCTGGCCAAGGTCAGGCCCACGAGGGAGCTGCCTCTTACCTTTACAGCCACTTGCAGGGGGCTCGGGTCGTTGGGCATTCCAGACACCTGACCTTCATACACCTCCCCAAACGCACCGTGGCCCAGACCCCTGTGCAAAGAGAAGGCGAGATGAGACAGGGGCACATTTAGTGGATGCACACGGGAGCCAGGGGGTCACGCACACCCTCAAGGGCAATGCCCTCAGTCTGGCTTTGCTCGTCGGTCCTGGGCCTCCATTGCTTTACCTGGCAAGAAAGTTTCCAAGCCAGGATTCAGGACACTGGCTGGATATTCCTTCTGTGAACACTTACTGAGCCTCTAATATTTGCCAGGGACCTAGAGGGGACTAAGACTAAGGCTGCCAGGGAGGCTTGTGCTCCCTGGGGCCGGGGCTGAGGGGCATAGACAGCTGGCAGACACCCCCTGGAGTGTGTTTGGTGAGTGACAGACACGTGCACAGGGTGCTCTGGGAACTGGGAGTGGGCAGGGGAGCAAGACTTGGGGAGGGGCACTTGGGTGGATTTTGAGGAGAGCCCCATTCCTCCCATCTAATCCCCCTCTCATTGTACCAACCCCATGTGTATATGGGGTGTTGAACAAGCAAACACCCCCCCCAATGGCCCTGAACACTGAACCTTCTCCCCCTGGGGGGACTGGGGGTGCCCCGAGGGGTGGCTCTACTGGCTTCTTGCTGCCGGAGGATTTCGTGGTGCAGGGATGACATCCGGCCCCCTGGAGCTCTCCCTTCCCTGCCTCCCCCACACCCCCCGCTGCCCCCCAGGACAGTGATGGGCACTCACCGGATGAGGGTGATGTTTTTCCTGGGCACCTCCTTCAGGTCACTGATGGAGGAGGTCTTGCCGGCAAAACAGTAGTTGGGGTTGTAGTCGGTCATGATGGTGGAGGTGCGGAGCTTGCTCAGCTTGTACTCGGGGCTCTGCAGCTCCATCTGCATGGCTTGCAGCTCCTGGTGCTTCCGGCGGTACACTGCAGACACATGGAGGTCAGCGCAAGGTGGCCCGGGCCAGGCAGCCAGCCCACCTCCTCCAGGAAGCCTTCCTGGATCTCCAGCTCCTCCACAGGGATCTAAATCTTTCCATCACACTTAGTCATACCAACAAAATGATTACAGACGTGAAAGCGTACCTTTAACTGAACGATGAAAGTAAATGTAAAGCTTAAAATCATATGAATGGAAAAGATTTATTGTATCATGGAGGGGCAGAGACACATTAGTTTGGGTCCTCTGAGAAGCAGACCCAAGACAGGATTAAACACGCAAGGATTTTATTAGGGGAAATGCCTGTGAGAGATAATTGGGAGGGAACCCAGGAAGGCTGGGAAGTCACCGTACTGTGTTGAAGGTCTGACCCCATGTGAGGGAAGGTTGAGCAAAGACCCTAGACGGCCATTCAGTCTAAAGAAGTTCCAGCAAGCCTCTTGCTAGGTTCTGGATCCGAAGTCGGCTGTCAGAGGAGTCCCATATCTCCAGGAGGGGGTCTGCCTTAGCAGCTCTGCTCTGCCCAGGTGCTGGGTCGGGCAAGCATGGCAATGGATTTGAGAGTACAGCTGGGGCTCTTGGTCACCTGTGTCTCCTACAGTTGAAGAACCGCCAAGCCACATAGCTGGAGACCGTCACAGAGTGAAAGGTCTCTAAACTGGGTCTAAGCTGGTGCCTGAGGACCTGAGTTCTAATTCTGCCTTTGTTACTTACAAGCTGTGACACTGACAAGTGACACGTGACCTCTTTGGATTCAGTCTCCTTCTCTGTAAGCAGGGACAATAACTTCTGCCCTGTCTCCTAAAGCCCCACTCCCCATTCCCTAGGCTTGTGATAATGAAATGAATTCACCAACATAAAATGGTTTTGGAGGGAATTCCCTGGCGGTCCGGTGGTTAGAACATGGTGCTCTCACTGCCGGGGCGTGGGTTCAATCCCTGGTCAGGGAACGAAGATCCCACAAGCCGTGCAGTGCCACGAAAAAAAAAAGAAAGAAAGGAAGAAAGGAAGAAAGAAGGAAAGAAGGAAAGAAGGAAAGGAAGGAAGGGAGGAAGGAAGGAAGAAAGGAGGAAAGAAAGAAAGAAAGGAGGAAAGAAATGGTTTTGGAAAGTTCTAAACAGCTCTCCCAGGACAAGTGACCACTAGCACTGTTACTACTACGTGTGAGAACATTCTATATATAAGGCAGACTCCATGGGAGGTGATTCACAGGGCGGGGCCAGGGCAAGTGAGTCAACTCCTGTGCGCTCAGTTCCTCCTCTGTGAAATATGCCAACCGTGATCATAGGGCTCTCTGAGGGTTCGGTGAACTAAAATGTGTCAGTCACCCATCGTGCGGTAAGTGTGCAACCAGTTAGCTCTTGTCATCCTGCTCTCTGCAGGACGGCATCACGGGAATCACATTAGCTGCCAAAGCCCTGTCCACCCCCAAATTCCCTTGCCCTCGAGGGGCTGGCCTGAAAGTGCTGCCTGGAGCTGAGCCTTTCCTTCTGCTTCCCCTCAGGTCCCTGCCCACCTGTCCCGGGCATTTCCAGCAGGAAGAGCCTGACTGGACCATGCAGAGCCCTCTGCGACCTGCAGGTCAGCACCCCTTGGCTCACTGGCCTAATGGGGAACACTCAGAAACCAGCTCTGCATTCTCTGCATGGAGTGGGGAAGGGCGGGCTGGAGGCGTGACACAGGAAGCGAGCCAGACTAGAAGAGCCCGCTGAAGCCCAGGTCTGATGAGAGCTGAAAGTGAGGTCTGGGGTGGGGCTGACCTTTAGCCACGGTGCTCTCCTCTGAAGAGTGGCCCCTCCTTGAGCAACCAGGAGGCTATGCACAGGGCTGAGGTTCAGAATCGGGGGCTCCTAGGAACCAGGGATGTGCAGGGGTGTGGAGTGAGGGGGCCTTCTGTTTTGGCTTGGCTTGGGCTGCCCTCATCACAACCCATCCAGAGTGAAACCTCAGCATCCATGGCACAGCCTGAGATGCTATTCTGTTCTGCCAGATCTGCCTTCCCTGCCCCGCTTTGGAAGTGCTGGGGCTCTGGGACACTCACCGATCATGATGCCGGAGAAAGCCAGGACGAGGGCGGCCACGAGGGCAGAGGTCACGACGGAGAGGATCAGCGAGAGTGGCAAGTGGGGCTCCGGGGTGGGTGACACTGGAAGACAGGTCCCCACGGGGCACCGATGACCACGTGGATTCTCCTCTGAGCTGGCCCCAAGTCAGAAAGACCCTCCCCAGCCTTGGACACCTGGACCACCATCCTTTTCAGAAGATCAGGGCATGAAGCAGGTTTGTCCAGGTTTTACAACTTTCAACAGTAGCTTTTGTGGGGAGGGACTATGTAAAAGGGATAAATATCAAAATCTGGACATTGATCCAAAACATCAAATGTGCATGACAGGATGAGGATGAAAGGTGAGCCAACAGTGGCTGTAGAAGAGATTCAGGCACCTGAGATGACGACAAACTCAGTACGACCCAGTGACAGAGTGTCCTGGTCAGTTAAGACTCTGGAGGCTGAATTGATTCTCTGTCCGCGAGCGCACCGGGCCCGGCGCATGGGAGGGAGGGCCCAGGTGCACGCTGGCATCGACCACACTGAGGCACCGTGCCTGGGCCCGGACACTGCATTTCAAAAGGGACGTTGACAACTGGAACACCAGGATGGGGAGGAGGCATAAACCTGTGTCCCATATGAATGGATGGAAATGAACGGGTTATTTAATCTGGAGAAGACTTGAGGAGGAGGACGGCAGCGCTGTGTTCAGATGCCGCGCCTGAAGGGCCACTGTGAGCAGGGAGCCCAGGAGTGGAAGCTGGAAGGAACGGGTCTGGCTCTGTAACTCCCCGATGGAACGCTGTGCCTTAGGAGTACTGAGGTCCCTGGCGCTGGGGTGGCCAGTGGAGATGGGCTGGTCCCCTGGTGGGGATGTGGGGGTCACATCCGGGATTAGGGGTGGGACTAGGTGACTTGCGACTCCTTCCCGAGCCGTGACCCACCTTTCACACACAGGTCCCTCTACCCATCGTCAGAGCACTGGTGCTGGGGGCAGACAGGGGTGTCAGGAAGTTTACAAAACTGCATCTGAGGTGTCCCAGAACCAAAGAAACCAGCTGTGGCTCAAGCTCTGGGCTCCCTCCCCCACCCCCTTACCTATGCAGGAGACACCGTCCTCGGCCAGCACTGTCCCGTGGTCGCAGAAGCAGATGACCTTGTGGCTCTCAGGGTCCATGTGGCACTCATCTACCTCACAGTGGCTGCAGTTCAGGTAATGCTTGATATTCACTTCCCCGTGGCCCTCCATCACTGGTGAGAAGGAGGGAGGGTCAGCCTCGGGCGGAGGCCGCCCTGCACCCCACCCCCAGGCTCTGCGCTCTGTCTCCAGCTGGTCAGGGTGGGTTCTCTGGTCCCTGCTCCTACCTCCCATCACCACTGGGAGCGCTGCCTGTGCAGGAAAGTCCAGGGTGCATCTGGAGAGGGGAACTCAGACAGAGGACAGGCAGGCAAGTGGGAGGGTCCACATGAGGGTCACTTAGGTTGGCTGCTACAGGTACCGGGCCTATTACTGTTGCATTTTCTAGGGCTGGCCAGTCTTCTCCTTCTGTGTCCAAATCAGATCACGCATCCTGATTTCCAGAAAACTTGGTGAGATGACCACTAAGAAGACTTGCCTGCAAGGGACCCACGATCACACCTTTGTGTCCTGGACTCACATCAGTAGCCCTGGAGTTCTAGCTGGAGGGAGAACTGGCTTAAGGAAGCTGGCTCTGCCACCTGGCAGAGGGGGTACCTTTTAAAGCCGGGGTGTACAGGATGCCCAGTGGATTGATGAAGGAAACTCCATCCTCCCCGTCCACCTCGGGGTCATTGTTTGCGGCTGCATTGCCACCTGTGGCAAACCAGAGGAGAGTTTAACGCAGAGAGGTGGGTGCCCAAGTCTGGACACACGTGCGCATCAGCAGGGCAAGCAGCGGGGTCAGGGAGGGGCCTCGAGGGCGGGGCGGTGGGGAGGGAAGGGAGGCTCAGGGCACAGGGGCTGCACTTGGGGCTCGGCTCAGTAGAAGCCTGGTGTGTGGGCCACTTTCTCCTCCAGGTCCGGGCCAGCTCCCGCTGGGGCGTCTCCACCACTCTGCTGGGCACCCCCCCAGGAAGCAGTCCATGTTAGCAAGAGTCAGAAGAGTTCTAGTCTCCCCAGGCTGGGTTGGCCCCTCGGCCCCTCTTCCAGGACTGGCCAGGCAGTAGCACCGAGGAGTAGCTCTCCTGTCCCATCCGGTCAGGGTTGGGGCAGGGGGGATGGGCCCCTGTGCCTTTAGGCTCCTGTCCCTCCTTTCAGTGGGGGTGGGGTTATCTTTGGGCTCCTCCCCTTGGGCTCCTCCCACCCGCCCTCGGCTTGGAAAAGAAGAGCATCTGGTCAACACGAGCATCTCACACACAGCGTAAAGCAAAACACGGACAGCACACCACAGCGCGTGCATGCATGGTGTCCTAGTCTGTGGGGAGGCCCCTCAGCTTCAGAAGGCTCTTCTGCTCTGCTCTGAAGCCCAGAGGGGAGCTGGGGCCCGGGACCAGCTGCCTGCTGAAGGGCTGGGCCGGGGCTGCCGCAGCTGCCCTCAGGACACGCACCCACCAGCAGGGGGAGCGGCGCCCTTCTGGAAGCTGGTGGGCTGGGGCAGGAAAGGGAGTGTGGGGAGTCCACGCGGCTGGAAGCCGCACTCCACGTCCTCAGGGAGCTGGCTTGGCAAGGACTCAGGCCAGGCCATCCGAAGGGAGGCACGGGGTAGAGGCGTCTGGCCTCCAAGGCTCTCATACCAGTGCGTCCTTGGGGGAGGCCCAGAGAAGAGGCTGGGAAGCCAAAGCCCCTTTAACATCGGCTTTGGGGGAGATCAAGAATCATATGGGATCTTGATGCTGTCCTATCGAAACCTCGAGGCAGGATGCTGGCTCGAAAGCCAGCACCCTGCCTCTGGCTCGTCTGGGGGTGCTGGGAGGAAGGCGTGCACGGTCACATCACAGTCCACACTGGGGGCGGGCCAGGGGCGTGCAGGCAGGGGCCGGGGAGAGGACAGGGGGGTGAGGTGCCTAGGACTAAGAGGGGAGGGCAGTGACACCTTGAACACGAATCATCTTTACCTATGTATCCTCCGCCTCCTCCACCTGAGGAGCACCCCCCTCCACCCCCTCCGAAACCCCCTCTGGTCTCCCACCCCCACTTCTTCATGGCCTGGGGGCAGGAATGTCCTCCGGTGGCACCTTCCAGCAAAGACTTTCCAGACCAGAGCAAGGAAGTGTTATCATTCCAGCCACCTCCACCACCTGCGGGAAGAGACGGAGAAACGCCTAGGTGAGGGTGTCAGCTGGGCTTGGGCGGCTGCTGGGCCTGGCGAAGGAGGCAGGACTCGGTGTCTCCGAGGGGTGCTTGCCCCTGTCCAGTGCCCAGGGGGTCTGTCCTCAGTGGGGCCTGGGGCCTTCAGAGTCCACGGCCGAGCGTGCCCTTTGCCCGAGGGAGACCTGCTCTGGCCACAGTCGTGCACATCCCGATGGGAGCGCCTCGTACCCCAGCTTCTTGTCAGGCCTCTGGCTCAAAAGCCAGGGAGTGTGCTCGGTGAGGGACGGGGGAAGTGGAGGGGACAGGCAGCACGACTACTAAACTTGTGCCTCTGCCTTCCCTCTATGCCTGCCAACTCCTGAAGCGCCCGGCCTTCATTTCATCAACTGCTTCCCATCTCAAAGAACCAGGACCAACTGTCAAAACCCTGCCGAGGTCACGGCAGTGAAATTCCTAGCAGGAATCCTGGATTAAGGCACCAAATAACCCAAAGTGCTTTAATTGGCTACTAGGTAAGAACTTCCCCGGTCTGAGACTTGGTTTCCTCACCTGTCACTTGGAGATAATGAGACGCCTCATGGGGTGGATGTTAGGATCAAAGAAGACAGGGAGTGTATGAAATGTTTTACAGACCGCCAAGTGGAGGGATGGTTGGGTGTTTGTGAGGCAGGACACACACAGGCAGAAGGCCTCACACTCTGAAGCTCAGGCAGTGTCTTGCCTGCCTGCTTCTAAGGAGCTGCTCCAAGGTCAAGAGCAAAGAGAGCTGGGGGTGGAGGTGGTGATACTCTGGCTACAGTGGCAGCAGCTGGAGCTGTGCTTCCCAACGCCTGGGCCTGCTCTGAACTCTTGCAAACGAAATGTTCTTTACAGAGCTAGGTTGAATGTTAACTGTATCTTAAGGCCACAGGCAGACCACAGTACATCTCTCCCGAGGCCCTGGAAATTCCAGGACGCCCACCTTGTCTCCCCATATTGTTTTGTGTGACATTTCAAGAGGCAGTTTACTCCAGAAGACCCCAAAGCCCTTTCTGCTCCAGCATATTATGGGAGGTGGGAACCGGGAGAAACAGCTGTGCGTGTGTCTGCTGGAACCGTAAGGGTTAACCTGCCCGGAAGGGTCCTCTGGGAGAACTTGTGGCCAAGGTTCTTCTGCACCCAGAGGGGTCAGCAGAGGGACATCTAGGTGGGGAAAGCTGCAGACAGGGATGACTATGGTGCTAGAAAGAGGGAGACAGGTTTCAGGAAATGAGGTCGAGGTCAGGAAGAAGCTTGGGTCTGGAACAGAGACAAGCAGAGCTGAATTGAGGCCCTGGACAAGTTGTGAGGACCTTCTGTCAGCTTCGGAAGCTACAGGACTCCAAGTGTTTGGCCTCCCTTTGCCAGCCAGAGGGTGGGTATGGGGCCAGTCAAGGTGGTTGATGTCACGTGGTGGAGGGAAGGCCCCTCAGCGCCATTAGCTGGAAGTGGGCTCTGCTGGCTATTCGGGGCCACGAGCTTAGTGAATAAGTTAGGATGAGATGGGCCTGATACCAGGTCTGCCCTCCTTCCCCTGCCCGGAGAACCCTACCCTTGAGTCCTGCACAGTCCCCAGCTAAGTTGGTTTCCGACCCCCACTCTATGTTGCAGCCTTCAAGCAAACGTGTGGGAAAGAAAACAATGGGCGTAAAAATAAAAACAGCAACAACAGTGTTTTAAAAAACGGATTAAGTACGAAACAGTTTGGCCATCTTGAGAAAAAAAATCCACCAACTTTCAATGAGCTTGTTGACCCTTCTGTAAAATGAAATGATATGTTTGGAAAACCCTACAGGACTGTTTTGAAAAGCACATGTATAATAGATGTGGAAGTGCTTTGTAATTTATGACATGCTGGACGGATGTAAGGAGCACTGTAAATATCACTACGGTAATTCCTCGCTGTGACCGCTTCTCCTCTCTCTTCTATCTCTAGCTCTCTCTCAATTGAAGAGAAAGTCTGAGTATTTATTTTAATTAATCTCAAATCTTAAATGCCTTCAAAAATCCTTCCTCGATCTGATTGTGGAGAAAAGAAAATACAAAGATGAATGGCTGACTTCAGAGGAATCAGAGAATTCACATCCCCTTTGGTGTCTGCCCCCTGTTTCTGTGTTGCTGGCTCTCATTAAGGAGACAGAGAGCCCAACCATGGAGATTCCAGAAAGAGATTTTCCAGCAAGGAGATGTGTGCACTGGCAGCCCAGGGCCCGGAAGTATGAGCAAACCACAGGGGCCCCGGGGGGCCTGACTCTGCCCAGATTTCTTCCACCTGCTCACATCCAGTTGCATTTGGTAAAACCCGGGGACGGCTGGGTTGGCGGTCAGACTGCTGCCGCCTGCCTCATTTTCTCAGTGACCTTCTGCAAGTCCAAACCCCGTGTTGGAAAGGGGCCTCTGGGTCCCCAGTGTGTGGCCTGCCCTTCCTCTCTTGATCCCGGTACCAATATCCGAGCTCCCAGCATCTCAAGGGCCAGCGACTAAGATGCCCACAGGTGGGTGATGGCGCCCGGCCGAGCTGAAGCTCACATAGTCCCGGGAGAATGTTCTGGGAGAGGGTGGGCTTGCAGCGATTTACCTGCGGCTCCGGAATTGCCATTCAGCCCTAGAACTGAGGAGTTATTCTCCAGTCTCTCTGGGTGGAACGTGTCTGTCTTGGCTCCGTAGGCCCTGCCGCCACCGCCGGCCGCTATGATCAGGGGCACTGGCACTCCATCCTTCATCTGCCCAGGGGAGACATTCAGAGATTGAGAAACCGAGTGGGGCTCCCACTCTGGAGACCCCTGAGCAATTTAAATGTTTAAATGTGCCCGAACGTTTGCTGGGCAGTGGGTGACATCTCAGTGGTCTGAGGGCCCTGATCTCATGTTACAACAACCCGTCAGCTCTTCCATCCCCTCCAAACCCCGGCTCGTGTATTCGTCCAGGTTCAGTACGTGAAGCAAAAGCACTAGGAGATATAAATGTATCTGAATACCAGGAGGCTGTTTATACAGCCCCTTTCCTGAAGTTCCTCTCTAGCCTCAGGGGTCTGGCAGCTGGTGTGCAGAAGCAGGTCTCTCTCCTCTCCTTCCTCTCTCCTTCCTCTGCACGCTCAGGGGTCTCTGCTCTGATCCCCACAACTCCAAGATTAAGCCCTCAGCATCACCGTCCCTGCAGGAAGACCCAGCAGGAAACCTTTGCCTATTTTCGATGACATCAGAGAAGTCCACCTTAGGACAGAGGAGGGCACGGTGGGACCCTCTGGGACTCTGAGGCAGGGTGGCGACGGTCTGCGTGGTGAAGTCCAGCTGGCACATCAACATGAGAAGGGCCCGTCCTTTCCTGGACAGACAGGGAGCCTTATATTCCCCCTGGGCCTCGGTTTCCTCAACTTTAAATGGGGCTAAGAGCACCCGAGGTGCTTCGTTCCCAGGTCTGTCCTGAGGATCCAACACCAGGACACAGAGAAGGCACTGCCCTGGGGAAGCTGGCACCCAGACCTCACCTTAAATACGTAGGTGGCTCCGCCCCCTCCTCCGCCCCCTCCTGCCCACTCGTGCACACTTTTGTTCACGTGGATTTCTTCTTCTATCACGTTGTTCTCTCCAATGCAGACTTTCTGGATTAGCTGGTTTGTCTGGAGAAACAAAAAGCACCTCAGGTTTGTGCCCAGGGTTCTCTACCTCCCAGCACACAGACCTTCTATG
This sequence comes from Balaenoptera acutorostrata, assembly GCF_949987535.1. Lineage (NCBI taxonomy): Eukaryota > Metazoa > Chordata > Mammalia > Artiodactyla > Balaenopteridae > Balaenoptera > Balaenoptera acutorostrata. The sequence continues at coordinate 71,064,895 of NC_080075.1, read as the reverse complement.
TTTAAAGATAGGGTCTGATGATCTCTCAAATAGCTTGCCGTTGAATTGAGGAGACAAAAACTACACACAGATAACTGTCACTCTGGGCACTATTGGAGAAGGACCACAGGGACAGCTTAGAAGAAAATGCATGGGAAATTGAGGAGGGAGAGTGAGGCTTTGTCGCTGGACTGGTGAGTAGGGAGGACTGCCTGGGGGAGGTGGCATTCACTTGGGCCTTGAAGGATGGGGAGATTTTTAAACACTGAGAATGGGAGAAAGTTAGGACATTACAGGGGAGGAGATCAGCATGAGCCCAGAGGGAAGGAGGTGAGTGGGGTATTTGGGGGGAAAAGTATAAGGAGTCTCTGTGGCCCAGAAAAGTCCATCTGAGGACAGACAGGTGGTCCAGGAGGACCTGTTAGGATCCTTTGGATTCTGAAGAGGGGGTGATAAAGGCCCCATGCGGTAAGACAGGGCTGGCGGGAGTGTAAATGGGAGTGGACAGAGGGAACCTAACTGGACAGTCAGATCCTGGACAGGGGCCTTGAATACAAACAGAGAAGGAGCTGGACTTCATTCTCTAAGCAGCAAGGAGCCACTGAGGTATTTTGAGAAGTTGCAGTTTGAAGTATCTTGTAAAGAGAAGAAAACAGCGGGAGGCCAACCTCGGATTTTATTCCACCTGGTGTGGGCCCAGGTATCTGGGAGTCTCTGGGGACAGGCTGGAAATTCCTGTGACCCAGAAGCCTGGAATCCCTGAATAAAGAGGGCAGCGTTTCAAGAACAGCCACCCTGCTTGTCGGTCACAGCAGCTGAGAGGAACTCTCCACACATTGGCCTGACCTTGGAGGAAAATGACTTTTCTTTCGCTTCATAGAAAAAAGGCCAACAAAACATCAAATTTTCATCGAATGTTGCTGTGTAACCAGCCAGTGGACATGGCAATTCATCTTGAGCCACTCCTTATGCTAAAGCACTCAGGGGTGCCGGGAATGAGTACTAGAGAAATTTCCAGATAAATAGCTGAGATGCAATTTGTTTTATGGCATTTTGGATTTAATGATGGAAATAATTTGATATTTTTTAGAGTGGATTTAGTGCGGATGGAAGGGTCTGAATTGCTGTTGTGGACAGCTGACATTTCTCCTGGGTATGTGCAGTGCCATCCAGGGCTGGGGCGGGGGCCGAGTGGCATGGAGTCTGCTGGAAGGAAACCCTGCTAACCGCTGCCTGGGGAGGGCCTGAGATGCAAGGGGCATGCTCTGAGGGCAGAGCCAGGGACAGGGCATGGAAATGTGTGCTGCCAGCTAGGCAGAGCACAGCACAGAAGACAGTGTCCAGTCTCACTTCCTGACTGGAGATTTGCTGGGCCATCTGTCTGGATCTGCCCTCCTCTATTAATTGGAGAGCTGCGGGACTGCCCCGGTGGTCCAGTGGTTAAGAATCCGCCTTCCAATGCAGGGGAGGAGGGTTCGAGCCCTGGTCGGGGAACTAAGATCCCACATGGCACAGGGCAACTAAGCCCGCATACCACAACTAGAGAGAAGCCCACGCGTCGCCACTAAAGATCCCACATGCCGCAACTAAGACCCGATGCAGCCAAAAAGTCTAAATAAATAAAAAAAAAATTGGGGAGCTGCCCAGTGCGAACCAGTGGTGCTAAGAAGGTCCATCCCCTCCGACCCTGCTCCCTTTCCTCCTCTCCTCTGCCTGGCAGCAGTGGGGCCCCCCACCCCTTGGGGGTGCCCTCTTCCCTTGAACGGAACTTGCCAACGGCTGGAGATTGCTGGAGGGAGCAGTTGGGCTGCAGGATGGTTTTTGTCTAACTAGAGCCCAGAGTAAGCGCATTTCCCGCTGTCCCGGAGGCTCAGGTGTCTCCTTTGAATGGGGTGGGGGGAGGGGAACAGTTGATTCGCTTCTCAGTCTGCATCTTGCTGGGTCCACAGCTGCATTTGGAGGAGCTGATCACTTTTCCACGATTTGCTTTCTTGACCTGACTTCTGGAGTCTCCTCCTACATCCCTGGCTCCCCCCTCCCCGCCTCCTTTGTTGGTTCCTCTTTCCTCCATTTCTAAATGTTGGGGGTCTGCAGGGTTCAGCCCGTGGTGCTCTCCATCTATACCACTCCCTAGACAGTCTCAACCTGTCTCAGTTTATGCTGATCTCTCTCGGATTTGCATCTCCTTTCCAGACCTCTCTCCTGAACTCCAGTGGCCTGTCTTCCTTGTCCACAAGCAGCCTCCACGTGGCTGTCTACCAGATCAGTGCAGCCCAGTAAACCTGCTCCTTCCGCAGCAGGCCCCGGCTCTCCTGAAGGCAGCTCCCTCCTTCCAGTGCCTCGGGCACGATTCTTGGATTTTATATTCTAAATACACCCAGAATTCAGCCGCTTTTCACCACCTTCACTGTTACTGTCTTTATCCAAGCCACCATCATCTTGCCTGGATTAATGCAACAGCCATTAGATTCATTGCCCCCGACTCCTCCCTTGGGCCCAAGTGGTCTGTTCTCCACATTGTAGCCAGAGGAGCTAGTATGCAGATCACTACAGGTCACTATTCTGCTCAAAACCCTCCTATGGCTTCAACATGTTCTTCTGAGGTCCTGACCCGGTCCCCATCACCCCTCCCTCATCTCTCGCCCACTCTCCCTCCTGCTCCATCCACTCATCCTGGCTGTTCCTCGAGCACACCAGGCACGGCCCGCCTGGGGACTCGGCCTCTGCTCTGCTGGAGTCCCCACTTACTTTCCTGGTTCAGTCCCTCAGCTCGTTCAGGACTCTGCTCAGCTTTCTTTTTTTCGGTAGGCTTCCCTTGACCACTCTATTTACGATTGCAACCTGCCTCTGAACTCCAGCACACCTGACACCCCTTCACCCTACTTCTATTCACCCTAACCCTGTCTCTTCTGGGTGTCCTGAGGAACTTACGTTTACTAGTTATTGCCTGTTTGTCCCTCCTCCCCTGGAGTCAATGTGAGCTCCATGAGAGCAAAGGATCTTCCTTTTGTTCATGAATATCTCCCCAGTTCCTAGAACAGTGACTGGCGTGTAGTAGGGACTCAATAAATATTTGCTGAATACATTTGAAAGACTTGGGAACTGGGTGGGTGTGGGCTGGCCCTTCACAATACTTGTCTTGTGAGTGATGGTAGTGGTGGAAGCTAACATTTAGACCCATGGTTTTGCTCCCCTGGGGACGTTCGGAAATGTCTGGAGGCATTTTTGATTGTCATTTCTGAGGTATGCTTCTGGCATCTGGTGGGTAGAGGCCAGGGATGCTGCAGCCTACAGTGTAGAGGACAGGGGCTGAGGGGGGGGGGGTGTGGGGTGTGTGTGTGTGTGTGTGTGTGTGTGTGTGTGTGTGTGTGTGTATGGGGGGGGGGTGGTTCCAGCAGCTGAAGCCCATTCCAGGCTTGGGTTGGCCAGGCACATGGGAAGAGCCACTCCACGCAGAAATGCAGTAGAACCAGCAGAGCTGCCAAAGCCTGCAGTTTAATTCTTGGGGTCCACTTCATTCTCTAGAAGATCCTCTCTAGACACCATTTTTTGGCCTGGGGAGGACTGGAGATTGAGGTAGTGCCTGTAAAAGGTCTTTCTCCCTTTCTCAAGTGACTCCTGAGGGGCGGAGGTGTGGAGCAACTGGGAAGACCAATTATTTTCCCCATGCCCATGCTATGCCCGACCCGACCAGCAGAGGGGGCTGCCCTCTGCCCCTGGCTTCTTTGGAACTTTCCTTGCACATCCAAAGTTTGAGAGCAAGTAGGTTGATTAATAAAATGATAAAATGCAGCAGTCCAGAGGAACAAGTAGCTTACAATTGAATTAAAAAAGAAGGACTCAGTCCTGTGAAAAGATGCAACTGATGACAATCCAATCAAGTAAAAGTTCCTTGCGGAAGTCAATGTGATCTTTCTGCTTAGATGGAAGAATTACATTAGCACTCAATAAATTCCTGTGAAAATTACAGCGGCTTGTAATGTAATGACTTAATACATTATATCAGGTTGGAAAGTCCTGATTATAGTTGCTAAATAAAAGAGTCCAGACATTTCTCACGTCCAAGGTTGCACCTGCGCAGCTTACTCCTGTTGCTTTGTTTTCAGTCTCTAAGGTGGGGTTGGGGGTAGGGCACATACTTTACTCCTGGCTCCCAGCCTGGGGCCTGACTCTTAGAAGCCTTGAGGTTATTCTGTGGAATTGAACTGCTTTCTCATAGCTCTTGTTCCCACACCTGTCTTCCAACTCTGCTCTTGAATAAGTTTCTGGGGAAGGAGCCCTGGGTCCTGAGACCTAGAACCCAGATCCCTGCCCCGGTCCCACCCAGTGCAGAAGTTCACCCTCAGGTGAGGGCGTGGCCTGGCCCAATGCGGAGACCCCCCTGCAGAGTGCTGAGTTCCCATCAAGGCAGCCAGCACCGCGAGGGTCCTGCGTCCCCCAGCACAGGCAAGAGGCATGGCTGCTGCTTTGTTAGTCTCCACTGTCTGCCCTTCCTGGTCATTTTAGACCACTACTGGCTTTCTTAAGTACTGCTGTTGGAGCTCTCCCTGTTTGACAGCTGGACACCCCAGTGGGGTCAGGAACCAGAATGAAGGGTTGTCTCTGGGGCTGCAGAGGATGACAGTCTGGCTTGTCAAGTGATGTGCTATAAGTGGAAAAGGGAAAAAGGCTGTAGAAACTGAGCCCCAAGCAAGTTTGGGGCAGCAAAAATAGGAGCCAGAGTCTCTGTGCTGCATTATGAGAGACTCTGGACAAGTCCCTTCACTTCTGTGGTCTCCATGTTCTCATCTGTGAAATGGGGGAAGTGGATTACATGGTCTTTCAGCTCTGAGTCTGTGCTTAAAAAACTTAAAAAAGTTTTAATCACACAAATAATAAATAATATGTGAACGCATTATTTTTGTAACAATATCAGACATTACTGACAAAGCACCCTCAACTCCAGTCCCCTCTCCAGAAACAACCACTGTTATCTGTATCTTTCAGAACTTTTTCTATGGTTTTATATGCATATATGTGGCTATGAGTCTGTGATTTAGAGCTGAACAAGACATGTTTAGTCTGGTATTTTCCTGTTTATGATAATACAGCTAAAGACAATGGTGCCCTTGCAAGAAAGCTTAGGCAGTGGGCTTCAACTCGCACTTGTGCTAAGAGGAACAACCATTTGCCCATTTTAGCAGAATTCAGCTCTTCAGTTTCAAAGATTGCTCATGAAACCCATGCCTCAGCCTTGGTGCCTGTAAGGATGTGCAACCCCCAAAGCCACACCACCCACTTTCTCATGCACCCAAATGGCCCTGGAAAGGGAGGAGCATTTGCAGGCAGAATAAAGGGTGAGTCCTGCCATCTTTGAACGTGAGGTCTCCAAAGGCGTGTGTCCAGTGTTTGTGTCCTCTGAGGGACCTGCCTGGGTCCTGGTGAGTGTGGAGGACAAACCCCCGCTCTGGGCACTTACACTGGGGCAGGCATCTTCCCCCTGCTGCCCGACCAGGATGTACAGCACGTCGTCCTTCTCCAGGCTGAAGATGCCCAGCACAGACACGCCGTGGGATCGCATCATGGTGTTCTTCCCGCCTTTCCCGCCAGCGGCTCCGTAGCCTGATATGCTGCAACAGGACAGAGCTCGTGGGCTCCTGCCATGGTATGAAGACTGACTCCCCTCCTGCCAACCCAGCGGCTCCTAACAGGCCGAGCGCACCACCCTCGTGCTGGAGGTCTCTCCGCTGAATCAGCCCATGAGGTCAGCAAGGAGGGTCCTCTCTCCACTGTCAGGAGAGGGTGGTCAAGTTCAGAGAGGGGCAGGGAAATGCCTCATTCACAGAGCTAGGAAGGTAAAGAACTAGTAAGGGGTAGAAGAGAGGAAGAGAGGGAGAAGGGGGGCAGGGAGAGAGAGAAGAGATGTAGACAGGGAGAGTCTGTATTAATGTGGGCTGTTGGGGTGATGGTGTCCTGAATACCTGGGGTTTCCTGTTATGGACTTCTCTCCATGTCCAAGAGCAAAGGACTCATGTGGTCAACCTTAGACAAGTAATTGAACTTTCCTGTTCCTCATCTGTAAAATGGGGATAAGAAAAACCTACCTTCTAGCCCAGGTGTGTGGTGAAGATTAAAGAAATGAAGTCTCGCAAGTCTCAGAATTGTGGCTGGCACGTAAGAAGCACTCACTAAGTATTATTATTCTTACTGGTAGAAGGAGCAGTAATTGACTTGGTACAATGTTTTAAAGTCTCCCCACGGGGTCTAGACACAAGGAGTCCCACATGGAGTGATTGAGGAGAGTGGTGTTTATGAGCACAGACTGTTTATTCGCATCCCGCCATAACTCCTTCTGGAGCAATGTGTGTGCGGACAGCAAACAACCAATCATGATGAAAATAAAACCAGAGAGTGGGGATGCGGGAGTATTTCTGCTGCCTCTTAGGTTGTTGAGTTGAAGTCAAGCAAGGATGGGGGAGACAGGACCCAACTGATGAACCGTATCAGAAGAGCGGTGTGCCGTGAAGACAGCTCGCGTGCCCGATACGCACGCCTCCCCAGAGACCGGCTGCCAGGGAGAGGAACTTGGGGGGCTTTCAAGTCCCTGCATATTCAGATCCAAGGTCCTTGAAGAAAAGCTTCCAGGGAGAGCTGCAAGATGGTTTTGCACACGTGCGCACACGGCAGCTTCTCCACCTATAATTCTAGGAAATGTCCTGTGTTCCAAGCATGGGAGGGGCCTCCTGGAGGCTCTCCTAAGGCAGAACCCGGGCCTGTTCTGCAGAGACAAGCCCGGAGGGCCAGCTGATGGCTAACGTGGCAGGTGAGGAGCCGAGGTCTCTGTAGAGAGCGAGGGAGAATTGAGCCCACTGTCCTGTCTCCGGGGCCCGGCACCGATGGGAGATCGTTGCAAACTGGCATAAGGCCGCATGCCTAAGAGGAGGCAGGAGATGGGCTCCAGGCCCTCGAGAGGCTTCCAAAGAAATTGGGGAGACAGAGTTATGACATCTCCCTGTGGGGGTGGTTATATCGGGGAGGCAAAGCGGAGGGACCAAAGGGCTCTGGGGTTCCATGTGAGGAGTGGACCAGCTCCTCATTGTGTGTCCTCTTAGAGTCCCAGATCCTTCCCTCGTCAAAGAAGGACCATTCTTTCCTTTCCGAACTCACAGGGGCACGGGGAGGTTCAACACTAAAAGGAGATAATGGGTGAAAGCCCCGAGAAAGTGGCAGGTCTCGGCACAAATCAGGGCCATCCGGTGCTCGGGGCCCGGGAAAGAGGCGGAGGACCGCGACAGACATTGAGGCAACGGTGCTGGAGGCCTTGGCTGGTCTGGGGCGTGTGGGGTGCGGGTCTGAAGTTGGCTTCGTGGTGGAGATGATGGTTGGGTAGGACCCAGACAAGCAGAAAGAGGTGGAGGGTACGAGTCAGGCTTGTGTGAACGTGAATGAAGAGGCAGGAAACCCAGGTGCTGGGGTGGGGAAGTGGGGTGTTGTAGCTCTGCAGAGGGAAGTAGGGCCAATTCCTGAGCATCCTACAATGTGCCAGGCGTGAGTGCATATGGCATCCCCCCAGTAGCCGTAAACAGTAGCTATTAGCAATCTCATTTGGCAGATGAGGAAACCGAGGCCCAAAGGGATTCATTTGGGCCGGGCAAACCCTGGTCCAGAGCTCTACATTTCCCCTCATGGAGCCCATTTCCCCTCCGACATGCTGCTGCGAGGTTATATGGATGCACGAGGGTGGTCTGAGAAGCTACTGGCCCATCCTAATTCACTCAGACCCTCAGCCAAACCCTCGCTCCTGACCCACTGGAAAAGGAGAGGTGATAAGGACAATTAAAAGGTTGAAGAAGAAGGAAGGCTCATTGGTGAAAGGAAAGCAGCAGAATTATTTAGCTCAGAGAAGGCAAGCCTGGGGCCGGGGTGGTGCTGGGCATTCCAGAGACTCTGTGGAGTGTAGAGACAGCAACGTGGGCATAGACGGGCCACATCTGTCCTGCTGGCCCCTCCAGGGTTCCGGGGCTTTGGCAGGTTACCTAAGAAAGTCGTTTCAATCTGAAGGTGCTGTTGGCTTGGAAAACTGCTGCCCGAGAGGGAGTCCTCACCCTGCCCACTCCTGCTATGGCTGAGAGGTAAGCTGTACCCGTCTCATCCTTTCTGCATCATTTGCATAGTCATTTGCATAGTCAATCTGCATGCATTATGAATCATTCTGAACTCTTTCACATGTTTAAATTTAGCCAAAGCATTATATTTTAGAAGTTGTTTGTTCCTGACATGCTTTTTTTCCCCTCTCTAAGTCTTCTTTCCTATTTCTCCTGCCCCCAACCGAGTCTGAACTCCAGCCCCATTTGGGTCTTGACCTAGTTCTTGGCAGTGAGGTGGATGGAAAGAGCCCTGAGTTCTGAGTCATACCCTGGGCGCTCTGCTGGCTGTGTGACTTGGGACAACTTGCTTAACCTCTCAGAGCCTCAGCTTCCCCTACCAAGGAAAAAAATGAGGACAAGGACCCTCGCCCTCATGAGGGTAAGTAGTGGGTTTGAAAAGATTACAAACTGCTGCCAAGTGCAAGGGGGACTCTGGGCTGGGGTCAGCTCTGCAGACCCCAAAGGAGACAGTAGAGATTGGCACCCAGGTGTCAGCAGCTGGAGTTTGCTTTCCTGCGTGATGGCCTCAGCCCCACGTTTCCACCTGGACTATCACTGTTTTAAAGACACGGGACAGGCAGCTGCCCACCTGGGCTACTGGCAGGGGAGGTGGTGCCTCCCTCATCAGCCCTGTGGGGCCTGAAATCCCACCACAGAGCTTCACTCCTTTGGAAACTTCTAGCTGCTACTAGAGGTCCATCTCCTCCTGGGTGGGCTGTGCCACAGTGAAAAAAGCACAGGCTGGATGCAGACAGACCCGGATCCAAATCCAACTCTGTCACTCGGGGCCAGGAACTGGGTGAGACATCTCCCGCCCACGTGTTGGCCTTACACTTGGTCAACATTGAGAGCCAGAGCCTCCTGAACTTTTGTGTCCAAGGCACCTTGCTTACCTCTCCTGGTTCTGGCTCTGTTACTCGCCAGCTGTGTGACCTTGGGTAGTTTATGTACCCTCTCTGAGCTCCAGTTTCCTCATCTATAAAAGGGGGATAAGAATATTTACCTTAAAAGGTTGTTGTGAGAGTTCTATGAGATAATGCCCCTTATAAGGGGCCTAGTTCAGCCCCTGGAGGGTAGCTAGTGAGTAACAAATAGTAACTGCTGTGCTGATATACCCCTGGGGGAGCCTGTCTGCTCCTCTCCTGGGGTGACTTCTGAGAGGCAGAAGGGGTGAGTGAATAAGGCCCCGGATTCTAGAGAGCAGGGCAATATGTGGAGCAGGGTGTGGCCGAGGAGCCAGGGTCAAGGGTGTTCAGTTTCACCCAGGACCTACTTCCACAGGGAGCCAGTGGAAGCACAGGGCCAGCCTTGGCGCTTCTGAAGACCCCCGCACTGTACGAATCACGTTACACAAACTTGTGCCAGAATAATAACCTCAGCCTGAATCTTTGAAGCCTTTTCCCATGCCTTGTAAACAACTTATTTTGATGGTTGACAAATGACAACAAATTAATATACTTGCCACTCAGGTGGGGAAAGTGACTCGCAGCGATTCCTGTTTACTTGAAGTTACAGGATACTGTTCTCAGCGAGCTGATGCTGTAATTTGTTTGTCTGTCTTCATCTAAATCCATGTCCCCTCGTCAGAATGGATGTTTATCAGGTTTGCGTTTTGTATTATTGACTGTGAGCTATTGTTACCTGATGTAATGGAGTTGTGAATCTTTTTAAAATAAAGAATTAGCCACAAATCAAAGTAGCTGCCTGCCGGACCCTGGAAGGAGAGCACAGCTGGTGTGCAGCGTGATGGTGGTGTCGGCGGCACACTTGGTGGGGCTGCCGGGGGCAGTGGAGGGGGGGAAGGAGTGAGAGGACCCCACCTGGGGAAGCAGGAAGCACCTCATTTCTCTTCCACACCTGCTCTGAGCTCTGCCTCTAACACCCAGTGGGACCTTAAGTGAGTCCCTTCCATCCTCTGGGTCTCGGTTTCCTCCTCTGTGAAATCAGAGTAGTTAGGTCCACCCTGCATATCCATCCTGCCTCCAGGGCTGCTGTGAGAGCACGGGGACTCTGGGTATGTGCAGGGCTTGGTCAGGGCGAGAGCTCTGTGCAGGTACATAGTCGTATGATCCAGATGGGTCACGCGAGCCATCAGGCGACACCCTCGGGGGTCAGCGGTGGAGGCGTGTGCTCCTTGCTGCCCCGGTTCCATTCCAGTTTGGCACCAATGAGCAAGACTCATCGTCCACTCGTTCCCTACCACCTTCCTGACCCAGGAATATCAGAGCTGGAAGAGATGTCAGTGACCTCTCTCTCCAACCCCTCCTTCGACAGATGAGGCCCTTGTAGAGGAGGGGCAGCACACTTTCAAGGTCATACAGCGTGTCAGAATTTGAACCCAAACTTCATTCTGCCTGTGGCTCATGGATCTTCGCTCAATGCTGCCCCCCTCCCTCGACTTTCCCTGCTCTGTGCTCTTCATGGCTCTGGCTATCTGCACAATTACTCTGGCAATGAATCATGACTTGTGACTCTCTTCTACAATTGTTTAGGACTTTATTGGCATCGTGGACTGTTATTGAACTTTTCTGCCCTGTGGTCTTTGCAAAGATTGCAAGGCTCCAGAGGCTCAGTCCTCTCTACAAGTTCTGCAGCATCTATTCAGTGCCCGGCAGACAACCGGAGGCCCCTTGCCCCGGTTGCTCAGAGCCGGGCAGCCAGTAGGTGCTCCATGGCTGCTTGTGGATTTGAATGATGGTGTCATCCAGCTGCACGTGCTGGTCTGTGGAGCCAGGTGAGGAAACTAGTGTGAGTGATGGAGGCCGTCAGGAAGAGCTGTGGCCCAGGTTGGCTGGTGGGCTTTGCTGGCTCCAGCTGGGATCTGAGACCTCTTGTACATGATGTCTGAGGAACAAGTGAACCATGTGAGAACTGTCATCAGGAGCTGTGGGCTGTGCTTGATGAATGTTTTTAGAGACGATCTGTGTGCATGTGTGCACGTGCGCATGTGTGTGTGTGTGTTTGCGTGTGTGTACGTGGGAAGCTGGGGGAGGAGGAGGACAGGGAAGGATACGGAACCCTGGAGAGGCAGGAGAACAGGCAGGTGGGCTGGGAGGAGGGAGAGAAGGATGAAGAGGGGAAGAAGTCAGCAGAGCGAGAGGCTGGCTGGCTGACATCTGCATGCGACTGCCCCTGCGCGGGGTGTCACACGCCGAATCGCACTAAATCCCCCCGGGCCTTGGAGCTGGACTCGGTCAGTGTGCGTCTCCATTTCAGGCGGAGGCTGAAGCTCCTGCCCCAGCACACCCCCCACAATCACGCTCCTGTTCTGATCTACCTTAGCCGCCCACCTCCATGGGCACTCAGACCGAGACTTGGAAATCTCCCAGATCAGGTGTCCCTCTCACTGTTACCCTCATCCTTGCCTGTCCTTCTCAATCAGGCTCCTTGGGACAGGAGCTGTCGCTCATTGTCCTGGCTTCCTCAGCCCCCCACGCACGGCTGTCCTCCTGGGCATTGCCTGCTCCCCCTCACCCCCATCCCACCCACTCAATCCTCCAGTCATGCTGATTCTACCGCCCAAACGTTTCAGCCTCTCCCGCCACGTTTCCCCTGCCCTGGTTTAGCCCCATTTGACTCTTGCCTGCATGACCTCACCAGCCTTCCCTCTGTTCTCCCTGCCTCCCCACTTGCTTCTCTCACCACCACCATCTCGCTGGCCCCAGAAGGAGCTGAACGTGTTCGGGAGGTGAGGCTGCAGCCTCAGGGCCAGGTCCTGCTTCAGCTCCTGCAGGCCCTGGTTGCCCCAGGGGCTCCTTCCCCCGGGAAGGCCCTCCCCTCGTCTTCGTAGACAACTCTATCACCTTCAAGGCTTAACTCAGGCTTCTGTCTCCCTGTGGAAGCCATCCATGAACTCAGGCCCTTCCCCTGGCCTCTGACACAGGGCTGTGTGTAAACCTCCATTGCAGTACTTTCTACATCACACTGAAATGCTTTGTTCCTACGTCTGCCACTGACTGGGGCTCCTCTTGGGCAGAAACTGGATCTTGTACCTCTTTATATACTTAAGTGTCAGGCATAGTGTCCTAACAGGTGCTTAATATGGTCCCCTGAGATGTGCAAAGCAGGAGGGGAGCGGGTCTGGACACCTCTCCTGTTTTGACAGAGGAAGTGGCAAATCCAGGGGAAGGGGAAGCCCAGGGCAGGAAAGCAGTGTGTGGGGGGGGGCAGGGGGAGGAGATGGAGATTTAGGTTTTGCCCCTAAAGCCCCACCTTAGCCTGCTGTCTCCTTCCCGGCCTGTCCTTCCTCTCCCTCTTCGTGGTAGTAGACAAAGGTGTAGAAGATGGGAGAGGAACACCGGGTAAATGACCAGTTAATTTAGAGTGGAGGTGTTTTCATTACTGTATATAAAATAGATAACTAATAAGAACTTACTGTATAGCACAGGGAACTCTACTCAGTAGTCCGTAATGACCTATATGGGAAAAGAATCTAACAAAGAGCGGATATATGTATACGTATAACGGATTCACTTTGCTGTATAGCAGAAACTAACACAACATTGTAAATCAACTATACTCCAATAAAAATTAATTCAAAAAAAGAATTTTTTTTTTAACCTGTATGCATCCCTGAGCAAGCCCCAGGCAATGACGCCCCACTGTGGCACACAGTGGGTGCTTGATAAGTATAGCTCGCTTTCCTTCACCTCTCTGATCAGTAGGTAGAGACCTTGACTGTAGCAATAATTGTGCCAGGCCTCAAGCTGCAGCCAGGCAGCACTAGCTGAGCGCCACACTCTTCCAGGAATAGATGGACTCCCTAAGGAATGACTCCAACCTTTCTGTTCTCAAGAACCTTTTACATCCATCCTCCTGTGTGTCCTACGTTTGTCTCACTAGACGAACTGCACTTACTAAATGAGAATTAGTTAATATGGAGAAAATATCTTCCAGAAAAAGGGCACCTGACTTCTCAACCTGGATATTCTGACTTGGGGACATTTCGATGTGGTCTGTATAGCAAATCATTAAATGGTCTGCTTCTTTGATGCGACGTTATGTGACCAACAGACATTATTGTCCAAGTCCCGAGCCTCATCCAGGGTCAAGGATGAGGTGAGGGTCAGGAATATCTATAACAGTCTTTGTTGGGTTAAAAAACAAGGAGTCAACAGAAACAACAAAAACCCAAACCCAACATATTTTGGTTTTGATTCTTCAATTTTGATATGGTGCTTCTCAGGCCAGTTCAAAAAAGTCCTGATCAGAAGTCCCCTTTACAAATTTGGGCACTTTGAAGTGTCCTGCTTCAACAGAAAAACGGCTCCCGTGTGTGTTTCTAATGAGTGTTCAGCAGGCAGTGCTGGGGGCTGGGAGCTAGTCTCAATATTCCAAAGAGAGAAATGGAAACAGTTCTCTGATTTGGGCTGGGCTTGTAGCAACACAGGGTGGCTACACCGTGGCAATTTACACAGATCAGAAACCCGGCTAGACTTAGATATAGCTGTGATTAATAAAAAATAGGAAAATGAATTAATTATTACTTAATAAGTGTAGTTTGGCAGGCAAAATCTTTCAAAAGGCAGGGACCATCTGAAGAAGTCAGAAAAAAGTCCTTGGAAGCAGAGAAGTCAGGAACTACTGCTGTTTCTGGAAATGCTGTCTGGCCACTGCCTGACACCACTCCAGGGGACTTCTCTGCAGTCAGCTGGGCTGGGGAGCACCTGCCGCATGCAGGGCATGTGCGAGGCACTTGTACGTGATCTTTGCAACCAACTGGGCAGGTGTTAGCAACCCCCAACCTTTGCCTTTTACAGGTGGGGAAACAGAGTCTCAAGAGATTAAATAACCCGCCCGAGTTTGGAAGTGGGTCTGATTCACACTATCTCAGAAGGAACACAGCCCAAGAGGACCTCCGTAAGTCGCAGAGGACTTCGAGCCAGTCTAGCCTGGGAGGCGCCCTGGGCCGGGATGGGACCATGGGTCTTGCTGGGGGTAGGTGTTGAGGTCTCTGTCTGCCTTACAGCTCCTCTGCTTTCTTCTTCACGTTGCTTTTTGTATGTGGCGATCTGCGCCAAGGGCTGGGCTGGCCAGTATCCCTTCGGGCGGCGGGGCCTCCCCGCCCAGGCTCTCATCCCTGGAGGCTTCCTGGAGGTGGGCGCCGCATGATTCCTACGCCCCCTCCCACTTACTGTTTCCTGAGTGGGAGTTTTAATGGAAAGAACCAACAGACTTTGAGACTGAGGGTCCTGGGTTCAAATTCCAGCTTTGTCACTGATTGAGTGGCCTTCGATCTTTTGCTAAGCTTCCTGACACGTTTCTTCATATGGAAACAAGGGAATATGGATAAAAACAATAGTAATAACATCTACCTCATTGTGAAAAGGAGGAGAAATACCTAGTGGGTCCTCAACAGACATGCATATCCTTCTCTCTAGGACAGCGGATGACCCCTGGAAATTCAGCCAGTTCGGACAGGGAGGCCCGGCCTGCTCAGTATGGCAGGGCCGAGGGTAGCCGGAGGTCTTTGGCCATTTACTAGAGATGTGTGGACCTGGAGCAGCTAATCTGATTGCAGCCAAGCCTTGTTATTGCATTCCTGCCCAGAATGTCATTTGAAAAGCACTTAGGGCTTTCCCCGGAACACATTTACACTGAAGTCCCAGGGGTGGGAATGTGTGGAAAACAGGGCAACCTGAGAAGCCCCTTTCCTTCCCAGGGGGCTGAGGATGTGCTGGGGGTTGGGGGCTGCGGGAGGGGAAGCAGCTCACTTCCCACTGTGTTCAGCCTCTAGGGGGCATCTGCACAAATGACAGCATGATTATGATGGTTCCTGTTTACACAGCCCAGCCGTGTGCGGTGGGAGGAACCTCTGCAGAGCTGCGCCCCCGAAGTCTGGGCTTGGAGGCCATTTCTTGACCATGTGGCCGTGGGAAGCTCCTGACGCTCTGAGCCTCCGTTTTCTCAACTGTAAAACAAGGATTGCGGCACTGGCCTTGCCCACGGCATCGAGCTGAGCAAGGATGACAGCATGGGCTGTGGTTAACCCAGCGGCGGCATCGGCATCACCTGGCAACTTGCTAGAAATTCATATTCTCGGTGAATGAATGAATATGGATGGATACCATGAGTACAGTGAGTACCACTGGTGTCTCCCTCCTCAACCTGCATCCAATAAATGTCAGTGTTTTGTCATATTTGCTTCATTAATGTAAAAATGTTTAGCATGAAAAAAAAATTCATATTCTTGGACCCCACTCCAGACCTATAAAATCATACGCTCCGCGAGTGGAACCAGCAACCTCTGTTTTAACTGGCCTTTCTGTCATTCCGATGCCCGCTCAAGGGTAGGAGCCACTGGTCTAGGCCTTGCCATTAGCTTCGCTTAGCTGAGTGCCCGTTGGAGTCGGGCCTCCCTCCAGCCTGGCCTGGCTCTGGTGGAACACTGTGGGGTTGGGCCTGGGATAAGAGTTCCAGAATAGTTGCTTTGCTTGCAAACAATGAAGGCCCAGGAAAGGAGGCTCAAGCATAAGGAATCATCTTTCATGTGTATCATACTTTTGTCTCCCAAACACTTTGACATTCATTGCCTCACTTGAACAGCATGAAGTTCAAAGAACAGCCCGCTATAATTATAGTTATTAATAAAGCTAAAGAATGTTCTGAAGCTGGTGCATGCATGCATATCATCTCCACAAATGAGTCTGTGGGCTTCTTGAGGACAGAGGACACAGCTTCTTTTCTTGCCATATTCCATTATCCCAAATCTCCCCATCTCCAGCCCTTACACTCCAATGTGGGCCAGAGTCTGTGGCCTCGGAGCCTTGGCCTGCCCGGGCACCCCAGGAGAGCAGGCATGCACCCAACGGCAGGACCCCAGTCCTCTTCGGGAGGGTGGATCTGCCCCTTGCCCTCCCCCTCCCCCATACCCACCTGTAGGTGTCGGTGGCTGGCACCTTCCAGGTCTGGATGCCCTTCAGGGGGCCCTCGCTCCCCACCACCACGCTCAGGTTGGAGTTCCGGTAGGCATTGTTGCACTGGGCCTGCGTCGGGCCGTGGGGCCCACTGGCCCCGCATGTGGTGAACAGCCAGTGAACTGCACACAAGAGGAAAGGCGATCACTCACTTGGCCTGGCCCTCCCTCCTCCGTGGGCCTCCCTCTGCTGCCTCTGAGCTGTCCGCTCTATGGGGCCAAACCCACGTTCCAAGATGGCACCCATGTCGGGGCAAGGAACACTAATCAGTCATTTGAACTGGAAACTTCTCTTGAGGATCTACTGTGTGCCAGGCCCTGGACCAGATAGATACTAAGGGAGAGACACAAATGGAGCAGACTTGGACCCTGGCCTAAAGAAGCTTACAGCCTACTAAAGGGAGACCCAAAGGGATGCAACAAGACAGGACAGTAGCAGAAAAAGAGCCTCAAGAGGGTCTGGCTAACACTGCACTGTGAAGGTTCTGAGGAGGGAGAGAAGACCCCTCTCAGGTGAGACAGGCGGGCGGTGGCCAGGTCCTCTCCTGGTTTCTCATTGAGTCCAGCACAGTGCTGGGCAAACAACAGGTGCTCAATCTGTGCTATTGTGACTGGATATAACCCGCTTCCGAAAGTTTGATATCTGCATATAGGATCTTCTTAGCTTGGAGAAGATCAAAAGAGTAAAGTGGACCCAGAATTCGCTCCATGCCCTCCTCCCCCACATTGGTTGGGTTTGGAAATGCATTAGAAGCAGCTCTCAGGCTCTCTATGTAACAGAGAGTGTAAAAAATGGGAAACAGGTCACATCTGCCTTTGGTGCAGGTCCTTTTCCAAGCCCCTCACCGCTTCCTGGTGCTCTGTCCTCACCCGGAGCACCCAATGCTCTTAGGTGGCCTTCTGGGGGTGCCTTAGGAACACCCAGCACATCCCCACCCCTCCACTGCCACTGGGCCATTCCTTCCAAACTTTCTATCTTTGAGCCTGGCTGGACCTTGGGGAATTGTCAGATTTCATCCTGGCAGGAATTTTAACATGTTTACAACCTATAAAAACTTCCAAAAAAATGTGCTCTTGATAAATCACTTTTACTTAAAATACAAAAATCTCATTATAAGATTGAAGAAATTATTTCCCTTTAAAGTGATTAAGTCGAATTCTACCTACAGAAAATTATGAAAAAATTAATTTGGGTGTATATAGTTTTGTTTGCTAAAGCATAAAATTCTTTTGATGACTTTCAACTAACTTGATGCAAAAATGAAAGGTTAATTTGGGTTGCTAATTATTAGCAATCAGATTGAGATTACACTGGGCAGTCTTGATAATCTGAAAACCGGGCTGGCTGTGGTGGGCTTTTGTGACACTGCCCCAGAGCTGAGGTCGGGAGACCGAAGCTCTAGTTGGGGTTCCCATGCATACAGCTACTCAATACTGAGCGCTCAATACCTTTCTTGGCTTAATCTTTTCGAATGAAGATGTTGGTTTCTATTTGGTTTCTGAAGGTTGTTTCAAGGGCAAGAAGGTGATGAATCCATTCATCTTTGGTGTGAATGGCTGATTGTTAATTTTCTCATCTATTTGTATTATAAGGGGTAACCTGTTAATTCAAAGGACTAACTCTTTACTGGAGGCATTTCAGCAGAGCTGTCTTGGCCAGATGTCCTTTCACCCTCTCCAGTGTTCAAATCACATGTGTGGGCTGTGCCAGAGGGGAGAAGCGGAAAGGATTCGGCCTTCGAAATCAGCACGAACATCTGAGTTTGGGAGCAGCTTCATCATTGTTGATTATGGGACCTTGATCGTGTTCCATTGCCTGTGAAAGGGGCTGGGTTGCCATGAGGATTAAAGAAAGCGAGGGGTGTGAAAGGTCATTGTAAAGTCCAAAACTCTAAAAATGTGAGCTGTGTCACTGACACCTGCCTGCACCCAAGGCTGGTGCTGTTCCTGACAATGGGAAATGCAGACAGGGTTTCTGTGTATATGGATCCCTCCGCCAACGGCACCTAGGAATTTAAACTCAGTGAGTTGGGGATGACGATAGGAGCAGGGAAAAAAGAACAGCTCAGAAAAGAAGTTAAAAAATACACTCCTCCCCGTGGTCTCTAGCTCCTTGTAGCCTATTCTGCAGGTTCAGTCTGTGCCTATAAGCGAGCAGCCTGGGTTTGGGGGCAGCCTTATCAATCTGGGGCAGAAGCATGATGGTTCACTTAGTTAATTCAGTCCTGGAAATTAAAGAATTTAGACATAAATATAAATATGTATTTTTTTCCCCTGAAGAGTGTGCTGAGGAAGACAGTTCAAGGAAGGCATGGGCTTGGTACCCTACCGGAGCATGTCCTTCAGCAGGACCCTCTTCTAACTTCAGCCTCGCCTAACATTGTTCTGAAGGTTCTGAGATGTTCCCAGAGAGGGTGGGCTTCTACTTCTTGGCCAAGTTGGGCATCTGACGAGGTAGGAAGAGGGGAATGGGCTTTGGATCCAGATGGGCCAAATTTTCTCATTGGATTTTACCTCTGATGAGGTATGAGAACTGGGGTAAACTCTATAGCCTCTCTGAGCCTCAATTTCTTAATCTGAACAAGTGGAGACAATAACACCTAGTACTCAGACATGCTGTGAGTATTAAATGATGACCTATGCAAAGTGCTTAGAACAACATTATGCATTAGAGATGCATACTGAATACAGTTTAAGAAGTGTGTAACTTCCTGCTCAGTTTTAGACTGTAAGGAAGCAGAGACACCCAATCTCAAGATTTATGTTCCCCAGTCCATAAAGAAGGGACTCTAGGGCTGTTTCTCAATAAAGGGACCAGTATTTTCCCAACTCAGTGGACATATATTAGTCTCAGGTGGTTTCTATGCACAAAGTTCTGTTTTCATTTTCAGCAACTGCTGATGGAAAGGTCCAGAGCGGGAATTCTTTCTGAAGTGGATTCCATGGGAATAGAGGATTTGCTATCCCAGGTCAAACCCATGATTCATCCAGCCGGAATTCTGTTGCTCCCACAGCCTTCGAGGCATGGTGGTCCTCCCTGCTCCCTTGGATGGCTCTGCTTCTCATAAATCTGCCCAAAGTTGTTTGGAATTAATTTCTGTGTCCCACCAGCAGCACTTCTTGGGGGTGTGGGGTCTCTGAGTTTATTGCCCATTGTGAAGGGCTGTCCTGCTTCTGATGTGTGTGGGCTTGTCTTACTAAAGCTTCATCCTGTTGGTTCTCTTTGCTCATTCTGTTTGGAATCTCATAGACATGACAGAATGCCACAGCAAGATGGGACCTTGGAGATATCTGAATTCAGTGGTTCCCAAACTACCGAAGGACCTTAAAAAATACAGATTCCAGGGCCCTGGAGATTCAGATTAGTAGATACTAGGTTGGGGCCATGGTGGAGGGAGGACAATATTTGCATTATATGACAACTTTTCCAGGAGAGCCAGCCTGCTGTAAACAGAGTGGATAATCAGTCAAGCTAGGAGTTAAACATAGATCTTCTGAGTTTAAGTTTAAGACTTGAAAAGGTGCTACAATCACCATGAAATCCTCATGGAACCTTTCTGCAAGTCTGTTTTTTTTTTCCCCCCTTTTTAAATCTATGAGCTCAGAGCTCAGTTAAACCCGACCAAGTTTGCTCAGGACCAGAGAGTAGGCAGGCCACCGTGAGGGGAGAGGAGTCTGGTCAGGGTATGTGGTAGGTAGACCCTCAGCCTCAGAAAGTCCCACAGTAGCTTAGCCTAGCAGAGTGTGCACTTTAGGGGGTCATGGGCACAAACCAGGGAAAACAGGTGCTCAGTGTCAGGACTCTGGTCCCCCGAGAGGCCACGGGGAGCCAGGGGGTGTCAAAAGGGAAATCTAGTAACTGCAATGTTTACAAGATCAGCAAGCAGACATACGAGAGGGACTGGGTAATAAGCAACAAGGGAAAATCTTGGCTTTTAAAGAGAAGATCAAGGTCACAGTGAGACCAGCAGCGAGGTGGGCTTGACGCCAAGTTGCCAGTCTGAGAGTTCAAGGGTCCTCACATTTCCCCAGCTGAGAGTCTACATTGATCCCTGAGGCTCTGCGGAGCTGTAGGAGGATTAAATGGCCCCCAAGGAGGAGCCTGGATTGGGAGCAGGGGAGGGAGGAAACCCGGCTCTTTCCTCTTCTCTTACTTAAAAAACAAACAAAAAACAACTATTGTATTAAAACTCATTTATGAGAGAGAAAAGACAAGAACTGCTTTATCTTGTTCTTAATTATACCACCCACTGGAAACCTAGTTTAATACTCAAAGCTATATTGTATAAAGAACCCACAAACATCAAAATACTGATTGGTTATAGACAGCTGAGTAAAGAAAAATCCATTAAGCACTGGGTTTCATTTTAAGTATATTGCAGCACCCTCCAAGAAGAGACAAATCAATTAGTAATACACAGCACAATGTTAAAAAAATAGGCTAGGTAGTGATTGTGCTGGTTTTATTACTGTTGCTAAGCCATCTCATCTGCTCAATTGAATGCAAAGAAATAAAACGTGATACAAAGGAAAACAAGTTCTCAGCTATCATTATTAATCACAATAATAAGGATCTGCCTCACATAAAAGGCCTATATGGTTGTGCCACAGAAGAGTGCTCAATGTCTCTTGTGGATCTTATATACCATTTTTATTCTGATCCATGGAACTCAGTTTTATCCATATCTGTTGACTGAGCTGAACTTCATGGGAGCTGTGGCATATTGAACCATTTTGATGGCAACTGTAGATCTTGTTAAACAAAATAATGACCAAAAATCCAAGTAAATATAATCATTCACCATCCATAAATGTATATGACACTATTCTTTATTATAAATTGGAGAAAGTAACCCTTCTTGTGAGTACATGATGAAAATTAATAACTTGTTCTCCTTATTAGGGCAAAATGAAAGCAATATACATATCGTTGCCATTGTGAGGTTAAAACATTTCAACTCTTTAAACAATGGAGTAGCATCCCCTTCTAGATACAAGATCAATGTCTGATTATTGCTGTCTTTTTTTGATGTTAACAGTTGTTGAAGCTTAATGCCTAGGTTCATTTATTTATTGGGAGTTGCAAAATAATGATATTCAAATTATATATTTTTTTCCTTATTTATTAGTTGACATATATTTATAAAGAGATGCTTCCTCTTACCTACTATGTTGTTACCCAGTGGTATAGTTCATATAGGAAAGGCAGGATAAATGCTCAATTCTTTCTCCTTATTTGCAGTATTCAAGGTAATGAATTGGTCCTCTATCATCCTCTGAAGTAGACTAATTAGTTGTTTGTATATCATTATGAATACATGAATTTAAACATATTTTGAGT
Organism: Balaenoptera acutorostrata; assembly: GCF_949987535.1. Lineage (NCBI taxonomy): Eukaryota > Metazoa > Chordata > Mammalia > Artiodactyla > Balaenopteridae > Balaenoptera > Balaenoptera acutorostrata. The sequence continues at coordinate 71,043,534 of NC_080075.1, read as the reverse complement.
TTTAATTAATCATAATTATTATTCCTTAGAAGCTCAAATCGTCACATTTTTGGTCAGTGGTAGCTTCCTGAGTTCTTTTGCTTCCTTGCTATCTGGTATGATGAAATGTTCCTTCCCCAGACCTGGGCTCAGCCATTTTTTCAAAAGCTTTGGTTTCTTTTAGTGAAAAAAGGTATTTTAAGTATACAA